>NC_089750.1:3184436-3291936 GCF_040412425.1 Macrobrachium rosenbergii | reverse complement strand
AATCATCAAACATACCAAATTGCAACCCTCTAACCTCTGTAGTTTTTATCTTATTTAAGGTTAAAGTTAGCCATAATCGTGCTTCTGGCAACGATATAGGCTAAGCCACCACCGGGCCATGGCTAAAGTTTCATGGGCCGCGGCTCGTACAGCATTACACCGGGACCACCGAAAGATAGATCTATTTTCGGTGGCCTTGATTATACGCTGTACAGAAAACTCGATTGCGCCGAAGAAACTTAGGTGCATTTTTTACTTGTTTTATTTTACCAAGAGGCCAAAAGATCTTTCTTTTCTTATTTGGTTAAATCTCGCCTTTACTGCTTTCTTTTTTCTTGTCTTTTCATTCAGGTCTGGACTAGAAAAGGACGTAAGGGTCTTCATCTTGTTGGAGCCTACTCTTGGATGAAATCTGTTGGATAATTTTTTATCATATGGATACTTTTTCTAACACTTTTATCTGTTAATATTCATATTCTCAAATGATTGCAGTATATTTTTCTTCATCCGTTGACCTCGGTTTTATCGTATTGGCTTTCATTTTAGGGACATTTTCTTAGAAATTGAATATTTTCACTTTTTCGTTTTTATCATTATTATGGTATTTTTTATCATTATTATGTATTTGCTTTATTCTGGATATTATTATTTTTATAATTGTTATTATTGTTGTTTCTTTTGTGGAGATTTACTTAGAAATTGTATTGTATTTCCACTTTTATATTATTTTCATTATTAAGGTTTTTTCTCTTGAAATTATATTATTATAATTATTATTATTGTTGTTCTTCTTCAGAGTGTAAATATACTCAAAATAACCTTAAGATGACAATTAACTAACTAAGCTTCATTAAAATAGAATATACTTACGTGAAAAATTAAAATACAAACGAAATGAAATGATTTAAACCAAATTAACAACCATGAATTTAATCACGTTAATAATACTATTGTACTGGCGGTAATATTTTTATAAATATTAACCTAGTGAATAATAATAATAATAATAATAATAATAATAATAATAATAATAATAATTTTTAGCTTCATCAAGTTAAAAATTTAAATTAACAGCCATGAATTTAATTATGTTAATAATAGCTTTTATACTGATATTAATATTTTATATAAATATTAACCTAGTGAATAATAATAATAATAATAATAATAATAATAATAATAATAATAATAATAATAATAATAATAATAATATTTTTATCTTCATCAAATTAATAATAATTCACATTAACAACCATGAATTTAATCGTGTTAATAGTAGCTGTTGTACTGATAATGATATTTTGTATAAATATTAACCTAGTGAATAATAATAATAATAATAATAACAATAAGATAATAATAATAATAACAATAATAATAATAATAACTTTCAGCTTCACCTAGTTAAAAATAACAATTCACTCACAAGGGTATCAATTATCATCAACGAGCACAAAGTACTCTGTTGATAACTGGTGCTAACTTCCACACCAACAATTCGCTCGATTTTAAATGTACCTCGGCCTGCAGTTAGTCGCACGCATTGCACCAACTTCGGAGGAACCCCCAGCAGGGGAGTTGCTTTTTGGGGAAAGCGAGGTGAAAAAGTCTACGGACTTTACCTCCGCGTTTAACTTACTCGCTGACCAGGAGTTTATTTATTATTATTATTATTATTATTATTATTATTATTATTATTATTATTGATGATAGTAATTTTGAACAGTGACAACTCCGGCCTTGAATTTATAGTGTAGATGTTTTTCTGAAGTTATGTTGACGTATGGTGTCACATACTCTGAATAATAATAATAATAATAATGATAATAATAATAATAATAATGAATAACTAAATAAATAAAAAATAATAACAATAACATTAGTTTCGTGAGGCGTAGACAGCTACTATTAATATTATTATTATTATTATTGTTATTATTATTATTATTATTATTATTATTATTATTATTATTATTATTGACAGCAGTAGCTGTACTACTGATATTGTTTTAGAACAGTGTAAATATAGGCCTCAATTATAGCATAATTAGAGTGATTTTTTAATATGTGTATGTTAGAGAGAGAGAGAGAGAGAGAGAGAGAGAGAGAGAGAGAGAGAGAGAGAGAGAGAGAGAGAGATGGTATATAATTCAAGGTGAATCGATTCTATTGATAAAAATTAATAAATCAGTAAACAGATAGCATATGATATAACGTGTGTGCAAGGTGGAATCATTTTGGTCTTTTACATTTTGCATTTGGTCTTTTACATATAAATTCGCTTGTAAACATTAGAGCGACAACAGAATAAAATCGAGCAACGAAGAACGTTAACAATATTTTCTTTCTGCTTCATTCCAGATTGAGTACAGGTGGACTATCAGAGACCAGAAGAACAGTGTAGCAACCGCGGAAGATTAGACGAATGAATCAGGGAGAAGACTCAGCGACAAGAGGAAGAAGAAGAAGAAGAAGAAGCGGGTGTATGGTCGTTGCAGACCTGCTGGTAGTGTTCGCTGGCTTTGCAACCCCTGTTTCGTTCTTGCGATGAATCAGCCTCTGTTTTGATTTCGCCTGGGGAAAGATTATAGAGACCAGTCGATGCTGTAGCTCTGTAGACCATCTAGACATTCTCCAGCTATCTCCAGGATGAGATACGAATGCAGATAACCGATCTGTGAAGAGATAAGCAGCCATTTCTTTCCGCACCCTTAAATATTGACCTGGACGTTTCTGGGTGCTTAGCGGGGTTCGCCCGAAGAAAAATGCCACTCGCGGTTGCTAGGCTTAGTTATAACCAATGCCCCCGCGTGAAGACTATACAACAGGTTGCTTAGGAAATTGCTCGAAACCGCTGTGAAATGGCAGGGCTCGTTTCGGCTCTATGTCCGAAGCTGCTTCTCTCTAGTTCAAACGCCGGAAGAGCCCCCTCACGCAGCCAGGCTCTGTTTCAAACCGAGATGCCCTGTTTGGCTCTAAGTCGCCGCGACTAGAGCTAAAAAGTGGGCGTTGCCGCTGAAGAGTATTTATAAAAATAACACGCATCTTTTTCAAAGCACTTCTCACCTCTCACTCGTAACATAGATAAAACAAAAAAATAAAAATAAAAAAAGAGATTTAAAAGGTTTATATATTTTGCAACGTTTGTAACGTAACAAATAATACTACTTTAGCCATAACTTAAGAAGATAAATAAAAAAAAAACGCTCGCTCTCTCTCAACATGACGGAAAAGGGAGTGACGATCGAGAGGTCGCCCTCGGGGCTGGGCATGGGCATGTTCACCCCGCACTTGGGCGGCGGCGGGAGCAACTGGGACCAACAGCAGAATGCGATCATCACGAAGATCACGCCCACGAACGCCCCGGCCGCCCGCATCAACACCGACAATCAGGAGAAGGAGAGGAGGAGGAAAAAGAGCGGCGACAAGAATAACGTGGTGAGTGGAGAAACGTTGGAAGATGATTCTAGTGACGTTTGCAAACGTTTCAGAAAATGTTTCTTTTCTTATCCCCGCAGGGGCAGTGCTATCAGTGCATCTCATGCGGTGCACTGTAGGCATTACTTAAGGGTCTTTGCAGCGTCCCTTCGGCCCCTAGCTGCAACTGCTTTCATTCCTTTTACTGTACCTCCGTTCATATTCTCTTTCTTCCGTCGTACTGTCCACCTTCTCCTAACGGTTGATTCGTAGTGCTACTGCTTTGAGGTTTTCCTCCTGTTACACCTTTCAAAGCTTTTACTGTCAATTTCCGTTTCACCGCTGAATGGCTAAATCTATGCCTAAATATATAAATCGTAAGCATTATGATATTGCTTCCGTTCATTTCCTGAGAAGTTATACAGTTTTCATATGTTTTCATGAATTAAATTTTTTTAATGAAAATTTTAAAAGTAATATCCTTTAGAATTATGAAACTGTTTTCAATTTCACTCCACTTGTGATGGAGTATTGATTGTCCAGGTATAAAACCAGCATTACGAAATTGTTTAATTTAATTTTTTTATGAAAATTTTTAAAGTAATATCCTTTAGAATTTTAAAACGGTTTTCAATTTCACTCCACTTAAAGCAGCATTATGAAATTGTTTAATTTAATTTTTTTAACTATAAGATATTCATTCGTCTTTCATTCATTAATATTGTTATGAAACCTCTCCTTAAAGACATCATCATAAACTACACAGAGTAATGTCAGAATACTTGGCTATTTTGAAGCCTCAGGCTACTATGAATGATTTATAATTACTGTATATTCATACGTATAAGTTTGTATTTTTTCATCTGTTATTTATTGTATTTTTCTTTTCGCTGTCTCTTTTTACAAATGAGCATTTGAAGCTCGTGGTGTTTCTACTTTCATTCCAGTGAATGTTTTTGTGCATTTTGATTGATGACAGTAATAATGGTATATGGAGAACAATGACATTCTCTAACTCATGCAGAAAACAATAAGACCTTTCTTGTGTAGACATATGAAGATTGGTGTTTTTTGTCTCTGATAATAATAATAATAATAATAATAATAATAATAATAATAATAATAATAATAATAATAATAATCTTTTTAACTGGATCCATACGGATATTTATACATTTAAATAGCAATAAACTGTCACAATAATCATCAATCACTTTGCTTATTCATTTCCTTCGACACGAAGCTGTGCCTACCCATTTCCTTCGGCGTGAGGAACATGTCCCTCTCACTTCCGACCTCTTCCAGGGGCGTAGCTGCGTCTGCGGAGGCTGGATCCGGGCTGGGCAGCTGGAACACGACTTGGCCGAGCTGAAGGCTACCCACAATACCCTCCTGGCCGGGCTGCATGTACAAATCGAATCCCTCAAGCAGAAAAATAGAGGTAAGGGCACCTGCCTTCCGTTGCCTTTGTGAGAGGTACTTGACATACCCCTGGGGATGTCTTGCGGTTGGGACTTCGGAAGTTCAAGCGAATACAGAACTCCTTGTATTTTAATAGTACAATTTTCCTTGAATTTTGGTAATACAATTCTACTTGTGTTTTGATAATGCAATTCTCCATGTGTATTGGTAATTTACTTCCATTTTTTTTATTTATTTATTTATTTTTTACTTTATGAATAAGTGTTCTCTACTTTCTGTATTTCCCATTACCTTATGTTACTTTCTAATGAACACCGTATTCTTTGGAAGCTTGAATTTCAAGTCAGTGGTCCCTGTGGGCTTGTTCCAAATAGATACGGTTCATCTTCTGAATAATATATTATATATATATATATATATATATATATATATATATATATATATATATATATATATATATATAGATATATATATATATATATATATATATATATATATATATATATATATATATATATATATAATGTGCTATATGTCTGCATAATTAAAGTACATTGGTCCAAACTCGGTGCAGTACGCAACGTCCTTTGGATCGGACCTTGCCGTCTCGACTCACTCATGAATTATTGCCATACACACAACAACTCGCATACAAAAAGCACATACAGATTTTTGTATGTGTGCGTGGGAACTAAAAAACGGTTGCAGGTAAGGTTTATAGACGAATATACATTGCACGTTGCATGCAAATGAACAGCGGATTATGGAAATGAATAACGGAATATGATGTATGATTATACATTTTATATAATTTGTTGTTTAATGACAAAAATTGATTTTACTGACATAAACATACAACCTTCGATTCCTAATGCATTCTGCCGCATGGCTTCGAGATCCATCAAAAACTAAGCTTTCGATTATCGCATATTTTAGTCATTTTGATGTAGGGCATCTAAAAATCACTTGAAATTATTGATTTCATTACACATAAACCCCTGCCGTCGCAAATGCCAAGGTCAGCAAAGTCAGGAGGTCTCTAAACTCAAGGGAATTCGTGAGCTCATTCGACCTTGTTCCCTGCATGTGTTACTAGTGCTTCCGTTCAATATTTGATCATTATTAATTAGTTAATGATAGGTCGCCACATATTCCGTTGAGAGCCATGTTCCATAACCGCGGCTGTTGAGTCTGATATTAAGAAATCGGAAGCACCGTTGACTTGTAGGTTACCAGGGCGCGATAATGAAGCCCTCAGACCTTTGGCTGCGTGCCTAGTTGGTTGAATTATGGTAATTTTTACTCGACATATATTTTACACTTATAGTTTAAGGTTTTTGTCAAAGCGATCAGTTTCATTAAGTCGGAAAAAGCAACAGGTTCTTATTATTATTATTATTATTATTATTATTATTATTATTATTATTATTATTATTATTATTATTATTATTATTATCCTTTATAGGATAAACGTTTCATTGTAAAATCTTGCACAGAAACATCTTATAAGAAATGAGGAAAACATAAAATGTGAGGACGAACGACACAGCCAAAGAAAATCGAATGAATCAAAGTAATATAAGCCATACTCCGATATCTGCAATCATCTCTTCAGAGAAAAATGTCCATTTTAAAACCTCAGGGCTAATAACTTTTCAAGAAAGAACAGTTACAAGTGTTTGTATGGAGTCATTTTTCATAAAAGAATCTCGCAGTTTACTTCTTAAGGAATGAAAACAAGTTTTATAATAAAATATATTAGATTTACTATACTCTTTATAGATGATTTTATTTTTTTGTATCTAGAAAAACGCACCGAACGTTTGGGAGCGTCGTAATCTGTATAAAAAAAATATATAATTCTTTTTAAACACTTTTATTGTACCGAGTCAAAGAAAGTATGAAAAAATCCGAAGAGTTATTCACTTCATACAAATCCTGAGATACTAGGAGAGGTCACTATAGGGTCACTAGAGGTCACGGCTGACCTACTGATCATGTAAGGTTGCATTGTCACGGGGATTGAGTAAACATGCGAAATATCAAGTCCATCGGACGAAGGGAACAGGTAAAAAACTGAGTTACACAAACAAACATGAAAAAGCAAGCTAAATAAAAGCGTATAAAAAGAATAAACACATCTAAAGCTTAATGTCTCCCTCGCAGCAGATTCTTGCACGCTTATATCACCTTTATTGCCCGGAAGAACAAGCCGCAAGCATGAAAGCCTGCCTCGGTTGGTTGTGAGTCCAGAGGGCCACACCAGACTCGTTATTATCAAGGGTAGCTGACTGATTTAGATGCAGTGGGCCTTATGCCAGCAAGGATTTGAATGGTTAGTATTGGATGGTGATATGGACTTCATGCAGCCCACTGTAGGTATTACTTAAGGTTCTTTGCAGCTTGCCTTCGGCCCCTAGCTGCAACCCCTTTCCATTCCTTTACTGTACCTCCGTTCATATTCTTTTCTTCCGTCTTCCTTTCCACCCTCACAGTGGAACTGCTTTGAGGTTTTCCTCCTGCTACGCCTTTCAAACATTTTTTCCTGTCAGTTTCCGTTTCAGCGCTGAATGACCTTATAGGTCCCAGCTCTTGCTGAGCCTGCGGCCTTCTTTACTCTATCACCCGGCCTCTCACAACCAAACAGGGACGAAGGATGTCAATAATCCTACGACGATGGCAATCCTTCCTGAAGGAAAGGTGCCACAGTACCCTGAATGAGGTCCTGAAACGTTGAGAAATACGAGTCCCTTTTTCATTCGTCCGTCTCCCTCCAGGTGGCGACACCGCGGCAGCCACGGCTAACGACATCACGCGAGGCGACCATTTATAAACGTGGTCCCGGTCGGATCGACCCGTTCAACTTCCCTTACAAAGGGCAGAAGTCGCTGTTTGACGGCCACCTTAGACCTTCTCTCGGTGGTGGAAGGAAGGTGATGGGACTCTCGTCGTATATTTCGAGGCCCCCGTAGGCGGGCAGTGCCGTCAGTGCACCTCGCGCAGTGCACTGTAGGTATTACTTAGGGTTCTTTGCGGCGTGCCTTCCTTAGGCCCCTAGCTGCAACCTCTTTCGTTCCTTTGACTGTACCTCCGTTCATATTCTCTCTCTTCCATCTTACTTCCCATCCTCTCCTAACAGTTGATTCGTAGTGTAACTGCTTTGAGGTTTTCCTCCTGTTACACCTTTCAGACCTTTTTGATGTCAGTTTCCATTTCAGCGCGGAATGACCTCATAGGTCCCAGCGCTTGGCCTTTGGCTTAAATTCTATATTCAGTTCAGTTCAATTCAGTATATTTCGAGGGCGGCAGTAGAGGACACAAACGAGCTTTGAAGGACTTTTTTTTACCATTTTGTATGACCTGAGTTATCAAGTCTCGGTATATCATTTCATAACAGTTTGTCAAGGCGTGTAATAGCATTTCATGTCTTGGAGTTTATCATGTTATAGCATTTCATAATTATAGTTTATCATGCTGTGGCATTTCGTGACTTGGAGTTTGTCATGTTATAAAATTTCATGACTTCTGTTTTAACATGTTATATCATTTCATGGCTGGAGTTTATCATGTTATAGCATTTCATGACTTATAGCTCATCAAGTATGATATAGCATGTCATGACATGGTTTATCATGTTCAAGCTTTCTTGACAAATGGTTTATCAATTCATGTCATAGCAATTCATAACTTGTATGTTATCATGTTATAGCATTTAATGACTTAAAGTTGTTTTTTTAGAACATTTAATGACTTAGAGTTTATCATGTTAGAGCATTTAATGACTTGGATTTTATCATGTTAGAGCATTTTATGACTTAGATTTTATCATGTCAAAGCATTTAATGACTTAGAGTTTATCATGTTAGAGCATTTAATGACTTGGATTTTATCATGTCAAAGCATTTAATGACCTAGATTTTATCATTGTAGAGCATTTAATGACTTAGAGTTTATCATGCTAGAGAATTTGATGACTTAAGAGTTCATCATGTTAGAGCATTTAATGACAGAGTTTATCATGTAATAGCATTTAATGACTTAGAGTTTATCATGGTAGAGCATTTAATGACTTAGAGTTTATCATGCTAGAGAATTTAATGACTTAGAGTTCATCATGTTAGAGCATTTAATGACTCAGAGTTTATCATGTAATAATATTTCATGACCTAAAGTTTATCAAGTCACCATAGCATATCATAACTTATAATCGTAGTTTATCATGTTATAGCATTTCATGACCTATAGTTTAGCGAGTCATGTTATAGCATTACATGACATTTAGTAAAGTTATGTTGCGGTAAAATATTTGTATATATTTATTTATCAGTTTTAAAATACGGGTACCAGACATGTCGTAAAATGATCCTTCAACAGTTTTGAGAAAGGAACCGTATTTTGGGATAATATTCGTGAGTTTGGTTATTAGGATTGTCATGTTATATTTTTAAAAAATTGGATCCAAAACACTGTTTTTCAAATCTTTTATTCCACCCCGTAATAATATTCTCCTTGTATTTTAATAATTTAATCGCATTTTTATCTATTTATTTATCAGTTTGTTCATTTAGTTTTTCTTTTTTTTAATAAGTGATCTCTTCTGTTATTTCTTTCTAATGGACACCATATTCTTTGGAAGCTCGAATTTCAAGTCAATAGCCCCTGTGGTGGGCTTGTTCCATATGAATAGGGTTCGTGTTCTGATCAATAATAATAATAATAATAATAATAATAATAATAATAATAAGAAGAAGAAGAAGAAGAAGAAGAAGAAGAAGAAGAAGAAGAAGAAGAAGAAAAATGAAATATTTCAAAAATGGGTTGCAAAGATCCTTGACATATTTTCACAAGGTATTAGAATATCAGAAATCTTTTGCAGGCTGCACCTCGAAGCTGTTCTATATAAAGAACTAAAACACTGAAGTCTCTCAAACACTTTCCAGATCTCACCTTCCAACTGTTGATGGGTCCCTACGCAGGAGGCGTGAAGACCGACGTTCCTCTTAGTCCCGAGAGCGATGAAGCCACCTCACCGAAGGTAAGGGCGCGCCTCCTCAGGTGGGGAAAAGGTAATTAGCTATGAGAGCAGGCACGCTCAGGTGGGAAAGGTAATTTTGTTTTATTAGAGGAGATTGCTCAGGTGGGGAAAGTAATTAGCTGTGGGAACAGATGCGCGCAGGTGGGAAAAAGGTAATTAGCTATGAGAACAGGCACTCTCCGGTGGGAAAGGTAATACTTTTATTAGGGGAGATTGCTCAGGTGGGAAAAATAATTAGCTATGAGAACAGATGCGCGCAGGTGGAAGAGGAAATTGTGTATTAGGACAGATCTGCTCAGGTGGGAAAAAGTAATTACTTATTATGGTAGGTCTCCTCAGGCGAGGAAAAGGGAATTAACTATGAGAACAGATGCGTGCAGGTGGAAATGGTAATTACATATTAGGACAGATCTGCTTAGTCGGAAAAGGTAATTAGTTTGGAGAGCATATTTCTCCAGGTGGTCAAAAGGTAATTATTTTAGGCAGGTCTCATCTGGAGTGAAAGGGTAGTTAGCTACCTGGGCAGACCCCCAACCCCCTCACGGGTGAGAAAAGTAACTAGTTATAAAGCAGACGACATCAAATGGAGAAAAGAGTAAATATTTGAAATGCTAGAAAGATCTCCTCAGTTGGGAAAAGGGGCAGTTAGATATAAGAACAACCCTGCACAGGTGATTAACGGTAACTAGTTACAAGGAGAGATAACATAGTTATAACGAGAGATAACTAATCATAAAGACAGATCTCCCGGGTGGAAAACTGTAGTAATTTATGAGAGAAGATCTACCCAGGTTGGAATGAGGTATTTAGTTATATGGAGAGGAAAAAAGTAATTAGTTATATGGGGGATGAAAAAGGTAATTAGTTATATTGACGGGAAAAGTGTAATTATTCATATGAGGAGGAAAAAGGTAATTAGTTATATGGAGAGGAAAAGATAATTAGTTATATTGAGAGAAAAATACAGTTATTTGTATGAAGAGGAGAAGTTAATTATTAATATGGAGACGGAAAAAGGTAACTAGTTATATGGAGAGGAAAAGGATAATTAGTTATATGGAGATGAAAAGGGTAATTAGTTATACGATGAGGAAAAGTTAATTAATTATATGGAGAGGACAAAGGTAATTAGTTATATATAGAGAAAAAGGGTAATTAGTTATATGATGAGGAAAAGTTAATTAACTATATGGAGAGGAAAAAGGTAATTAGTTATATGGAGAGGGGAAAAGGTAATTATTTACATGGAGAGGAAAAAAGTAATTAGTTATATGGAGAGGAAAAGTTACTTAGTCATATCGACAGAGAAAATGTAATTGGTTATATGGAGAGGCAAAAGTTAATTATGTACATGGAGAGGAAAAATTAATTAGTTATATTGAGATGAAAAAGGTATTTAGTTATATGGAGAGGAAAAGGTAATTAGTTATATTAGAAGAAAAAGTTAATTATTTGTAAGGAGAGGAAAAAGGTATTTGGTTACATAGAGAGGAAAAAAGTAATTAGCTATATGGAGAGGAAAAAGGTAATTAGTTATATGGAGAGGAAAAAGGTAAATAGTTATGCCGACTGACCTCAGATGGGAAAAGGCATAATTAGTCATCTTTTTGTTTTAAAGGTCTGTCCACCTACTCAGGTATAAAGGTCATCAGTTATTTTATAGATCCCACGTAGAAAACAGATATAAAGTTCGTTGGTTATCTTTTAGATCTTTTTTTAGATCTTTGCACCTAACAGATATATAGTTTATTAGTTACCTTACAATTGTATATACAATCCGCACGTGTGCAATGACCAGATGTATAAATTATTAGTTACTTCACAATTCTGTATACAATCTTCACACATGCAGTGACCAGATATACAGCTTATTAGTTACTTAACAATTCTGTATACAATACCCACATATGCAATGACCAGATGTCTAGCTTATTAGTTTCTTTACAATTTGTATACAATCCTCACACGTGCAGTGACCAGATATATAGCTTATTAGTTACTTTACAGTTGTGTATACAATCCTCACACGTGCAATGACCAGATATAAAGCTTATTAGTTACTTTACAATTCTTTATATAATCTTCAACATTGTACAATGACCAGATATATAGCTCATTAGTCACTTTACAATTCTGTATACAATCGCCACACGTGAATTGACCAGATATATAGGTTATTAGTTATTTTACAATTCTGTATACAATCTTCACACATACAATGACCAGATATAAAGCTTATCAGTTACTTTACAATTCTGTATACAATCCCCACCCGTGCAATGATCAGATATATAGCTTATTAGTTACTTTACAATTCTGTATACAATCTTCACATATGCAGTGACCAGATATATAGCTTATTAGTTACTTTACAATTCTTTATACAATCCTCACACGTGCAGTGACCAGATATATAGCTCATTAGTTAGTTTACAATTCTGTATACAATCTTCACACATGCAATGACTAGATATTTAGCTTATTAGTTTCTTTACAAATCTGTATACAATCTTCACACGTGTAATGATCAGATATATAGCTTATTAGTTACTTTGCAATATTGTATACAATCCTCACACATGCAGTGACCAGATATATAGCTCATTAGTTAGTTTACAATTCTGTGTACAATCTTCACACATGCAATGACTAGATATTTAGCTTATTAGTTACTTAACAATTCTGTATACAATCTTCACGCATACAATGACCAGATTTTTAGCTTATTATTTACTTTACAATTCTGTATACAATCTTCCCACATGCAGTGACCAGATATTTAGCTTATTAGTTACTTTACAATTCTGTATACAATCTTCCCACATGCAGTGACCAGATATTTAGCTTATTAGTTACTTTACAATTCTGTATACAATCTTCCCACATGCAGTGACCAGATATTTAGCTTATTAGTTACTTTACAATTCTGTATACAATCTTCCCACATGCAGTGACCAGATATTTAGCTTATTAGTTACTTAACAATTCTGTATACAATCTTCACACACAATGACCAGATATTTAGCGTATTAGTTACTTAACAATTCTGTATACAATCTTCACACATACAATGACCAGATATTTAGCTTATTAGTTACTTAACAATTCTGTATACAATCTTCCCACATGCAGTGACCAGATATTTAGCTTATCATTTACTTTACAATTCTGTATACAATCTTCACACGGGCAGTGACCAGATATATAGCTTATTATTTACTTTACAATTCTGTATACAATCTTCACACATGCAATGACCAGATGTATAGCTTATTAGTTACTTTACAATTCTGTATACAATCTTCACACATGCAATGACCAGATATATAGCTTATTAGTTACTTTACAATTCTGTAGACAATCTTCACACATGCAATGACCAGATATATAGCTTATTAGTTACTTTACCATTCTGTACACAATCTTCACACATGCAATGACCAGATATATAGCTTATTAGTTACTTTACCATTCTGTACACAATCTTCACACATGCAATGACCAGAATAGCTTATTAGTTACTTTCAATTTGTATACAACACATGCAGTGACCAGATGTATAGCTTATTAGTTACTTTACAATTCTGTACACAATCTTCACACATGCAATGACCAGATATATAGCTTATTAGTTACTTTACAATTCTGTACACTTTACAATCCTACAACACATGCAGTGACCAGATGTATAGCTTATTAGTTACTTTACAATTCTGTACACAATCCTCACACATACAAGTGACCAGATGTATAGCTTATTAGTTACTGTACAATTCTGTACACAATCTTCACACATGCAATGACCAGATATATAGCTTATTAGTTACTGTACAATTCTGTACACAATCCTCACACATGCAGTGACCAGATGTATAGCTTATTAGTTACTTTACAATTCTGTACACAATCCTCACACATGGAGTGACCAGATGTATAGCTTATTAGTTACTGTACAATTCTGTACACAATCCTCACACATGGAGTGACCAGATGTATAGCTTATTAGTTACTTTACAATTCTGTACACAATCTTCACACATGCAATGACCAGATATATAGCTTATTAGTTACTTTACAATTCTGTACACAATCCTCACACATGCAGTGACCAGATGTATAGCTTATTAGTTACTTTACAATTCTGTATACAATCTTCACACATGCAATGACCAGATACATAGCTTATTAGTTACTTTACAATTCTGTACACAGTCCTCACACGCGCGATGCCCTCTTGCAGAACGATGTGCCAAGCAAAGTCGTGGACAGCAACAAGGCCCAAAAGGAAGCCACTTCGTCTACCTCGTTGTCCTCCACTTCGCCGGTGACTTCCAACAACAACAGCAACAACATCGCCGCTGCCAAAGAGAAGGAGGAACCGAAGTCCGAGAAACTGAGCGAAGAAACTCTGACCAACGGAGATGTCACCGTTGTCAGGTCAGTGGAAGTTCTCTCTCTTACAGTCAGGGTCCGTAGGGGTGGGACGGTGCACTGTAGGCGTTAATGAAGGGTTTTTGCAGTGTCCTTTCGGTCCCTAGCTGCAATCTCTCCCCTTTCTTTTACTGTACCTCCGTTCACATTCTCTTTCTTCCATCTGACTTTCCACCCTCTCTAACGGCTGTTTCATAGTGCTACTGTGAGGTTTTCCTTCTGTTACAACTTTCAAACCTTCTGACTGTCAGTTTCCCCTTTCAGCGCTGAATGATCTCATAGGTCCCAGCTCTTGGCTTTTGGCCTAAATTCTGTATTCCATTCTATTATCTTACAGTCAGGGGGTCTTGAGTTAGTGTACTTGAATAGGTTTGCAGGAGGTGGCTGATTTTATGAAATTTAGGCTGTCAGCAAGCCCTGAGGGCACTTACGGCCATTCAGCACTTAAGACTGAAAGAAAGGGAGTTGGAGAGGTTGAACAGCAAGATGAAGAGTTCTGGAAATGAAATGAAATGAAGTACAAGGGTCTGAAGGTGGAGTTGGGAGAAAAGACCAAAGTTGCAATAAGATGTAATAATCAGGTTGGACTGTAAGACTGGAGGAAGAGGGGATGGAGGTAAAGTAAAAGTCTAAACAGTGGGTGCAATTAGGGGCCCAAGGGAAGCTGCAAACACCCTTTAGTAGGATGTCTACGGTGTACCATGAGAGGTGTACTGACGGCATTACTCCCTTGGGTGTTTAATATTTAGGAGGTACAAGAGTTAGGACGAGGTAAAGGTCAGTGGCAGATTGTATGAAGGGTCGAAGAGGCGCTGCTGAGTCGTCTCTGCTATCCACAAGAAATTCATATTTCTTCTGCGGTTAAATGATGAAAGTGGCAAGGACTTCTTTTTCGCTTTTCTTAGGAACCTTTTTCTTTCTATCATTGTAAGTGGCTGTGCACATGGCGTCTTACCGTCAAAATGGTCATATCCCAGGACAAGATTGCTTCCTGAAATTGTCAAGCGTATGCTGTTTGTCTTCCAGTTATGAGTAATTATATTGCCTTTTTGCCAGTAAAGGGAGAAATAACTTTCCAAAGCGAATGTCCTAAAGCCTCTCATTATTGGTTAAAGTTGTATCTGTAGTATCAGATAAGTTATCCACGAATAACTTATTGTCAGTGTTTTGATGTAAAGAGCATAGTTTGAGTGAGGTCTCAGTACACTGACAATGACAGTTAAGAGCATCTGGTTATTTTGGTCCGAATGTTATTGCAAATAATAATATCAGCACAACAGAAGAGAGAGGAAAAAACTTATTTCACGTTTTGTCCCATAAAGGGAAAAGCTGACGTTAAATCCATAATGATAATGATGAAGTTTGACACAGAATACTTAGATTCATCTCAGGTAGAGGGTAGTCTTCTTGATGGTTAACATTTCTAGCAGTGTTCTTGCAAGGTTCAGTATTCATGAGAGTCTTTGTTAACAATCATTTTTCAGTACAACACGTATGCTCTGAATTCGGGAATTTGTACTTTCAAATGGGATAATAGGGTTCCTCATGATACAGACTGCAAAGTCTTGGGATGGCCTGAGTTGGATCAAGTATGTCTATATGAGCATTCCACTTTCACCAATAGTCTCAACAACGAATCTCAAGAAAATGGAACTAAACTTTCGGTTAGATCATAATATGCCATTGAGAGATGGCTTTTAAATCCTAGTCTTTTTAATTCTAAAGAGATTGTCATAGGCTTTTTTAAAAGTGTTTCAGTTTCAACCAATAGCGGATAAGTAACCCCAAGAGGTTTTATGAAAAAATTCACTAGAAGAAGGCGTGATTTTATTAATTTCTTAGTCATTATGTATCTCCAAAGATTTGTTGTATTACAACCACTCTAACAGTACAAAGAATTGTTGTATTCCAACTATAACAGTAATACAGGATTTTTATTGTTGCTGTATAAACAATGATACAAAGATTTCATTATCAATTCTGTAGTAGATATTGCTGTTCATGAGATAATATCTTTTAGAATACTGGTCACAAGAATAAATCATATTACCCTTCGTTTCCCATACATCCTCCTTGACAGCTTAGATCCTTTCAGGCGCAAGCTGCGTGGCAGATCCGGGCGCGGTGACCCCCGCCTGGTTCGTTCCCTGGATCTGGAACTCCTGGAAGAGGAAGCCCACCACACACGGATACTTTTGGAAGAGGAGCGGGCTAAAAATAAGTACTTGACCACTCTCGTGGAAGACCTCAAAAGGTAAGTGAATGGAGAGGTGCCGGACGCTGCAGGTGTCACTTTTGTTTAATATAGGAAGATAGGAAGGATTGTTTTAAATTGGTGTTCGAGTATTCACGAAATGTTTGTGGTGTTTTCATTGTAAGGGATGGAAACAAGCCACGCCCACCCTGGTTGACAGGGATGCCAAATGTCCTCAGCCAAAACTAATTGTAACTTGCCTATTGATGCTTTGGCAACTTTGCTGTTTATGTGGGCGTGGCCTGTTTCTTAACCTAGACTGAAAGCACCTGAAACGCTTGAGGAAGAGCATATGGAAATTTGTTTTCTTAAACCTCACTTAGCCCGTTATCAGAAAAATACGTACGTTTACAACCAGTACTCACATTCAATTATTTTCTTATGAATGTTTATTTGTTGAAGTTTTTGTTAATTTTTTTTCATTTTGTTCATAGCTAACTGCTGACTGTATTGATCTTCGACGAAAAATCCCAATTATGGTATTCTTAGATATATAACGGCAAAAAATGCAACAGTTAAAATTATTTAAAAACTGAAGTTTCGAGGTTTTAGTTTTTACATAAAGTACGGAAATAATCTGTGAAAAAATGCAGACATTACCATTAATGGTTCATTCATTAACCTCTCAGTTCAACCACAAAAGAAATGCCAAACCTGGAGATGTGAAAAACAATGTTACCACCATTCCTTTTGAAAAGTTTAATGCCTAAATTTCGCCAGCAAAAAATTTTTGCGGGCGTTGAAGAATTATCTGTTAACAGAAATTACTACAGAATAATCTCCAAAATTTGTTATTGTTATTGTTAAGATATTACTCTAGGGGTCCTGGCTGTTAAGTTATAATTAGGGTCAAGACCAAATGAAAGCTAATGTACTGACTTAGGGAAACCTTATACTATATTCCTGAATGTGAACGACAAAGACGTCTTCGCCAAATCGAATGACAGATTGTGTATTGTTTGTGCAAAAAACGATCGCAGATGTAGAACAGTCTATAGAAAACAGTCAGTTAAGAGTTAATAAATCACAGGAAACGAGGGTAGTAACCTTTGAAGGTAAAATGAAGGCCATCTTTTTTTCCCATGAAATTTAACTTGTAATGGTTTATTGAAACGAATGGTATAGCAGTCGTGGGCTAGTTTTCAAATACCACTTATTGCCAGACGGTATAGATACGTGTGGATTTATACCAAAGTATTATTAAGAGTTACTTCAAGAGATTACTGAAATATTTAGTTATTTGGAGTTTCAGTTAATAAGGAGCAGTTTCTCGTGAAGTTTTAATTTTGACTTGATACATCAGATGTTTCTTATTTATATAATGATACAAGACCAAATTTACTTTTTTCTCATTTGGGTGAATTAATTGCACAGCTCGAAAAGGCTGACATCTAAAGCCAGTCTCTAACAGAAAGAAAATTTCATTTTTATGCTTAACTATTGTTGTGGGTTAGATATTTCGTATGTTTAATTGCCTTTTTTTTACCCTTGTATCATTTTTGAATTAGACAAATCACTGACCTTGGTTTTGGGATTATTTAGTTTAATGTAGGAACTGTTAGCTTTTCCGTGGAGACTAGGTTATATAAGGACTACAGGACTAGAATTTAAGACTGTTGGGTTTAATGTGGGGACTTAGGTTTTCAATGGAGATTGTTATATTTTTTGTGGGGCTATCAGACTGAACGAGAGAAATGGAGCTTTATATCAGAACTATTCCTTGTACGAGCATTGGTAGTTGGAACTACTTTAGCAACAATAATTTAATATGATGAAGATTAGATCTAGTACAGAAGTTGTCAGTCTTAGTATGAAGACCGGGATCTTTAGAAAGACCACTGGTCCTTATGTAGAATTGAATTTAATTCTGAAATTGTTGGATCAATGGGGTGGAATAAGACTGAATCTGAGGACTTGAATTGTAGATGAAGTCCAAAGGACTTGATGTTTAAGATGTCAGATTTGATATGAGGACTTGAATTCTTCACGGAGACTGTTGGCTTTGATGTATGGGCTAGAATTTATTACAGGAACTAGGATTTAAAGTGGGAGCTAGATTTTTTGTAGAAGCGTAGATATAATGATGTGTCTAGAATTTACTTTGGAGACTTAGATTGAATATGGGGCTAGAATTCACTATAGATTTAATGTGCTGCCTAAAATTTAGATGTAAGGGCTAGAATTTATCACTGAGACTTAGATTTAATGTGGGCTGGAGTTTATAATGGAGACTGTGAGCTTTAATGTGGGTTTACTGGATTTAATGTGAAGATTAGCATGTCACACCTGAACTATCATACTTGAAGTTTTGAATTTAATGTGGGCTCATGAATGTAATGTAGGAACTTTGGTTTATTATTGAGAATACTGGAATTTATGCTAGAGTTATATTTAATGTGGAGTGGCAAGATTTGCTGAGAGGACTGGAATTAGATATGAGGCCTAGTGGACTTCTTGGTGGGCTGTTAGAATTTTTAGGTTAGTAGGGGACTTTTAATTTTTTATTTATTTATTTTTTTTATAATTATTGGTGGCAGGTGGATTAAATGTACGACCTGTTGAATTTAAAGGCATTACCACGGAGTATGTAAATTCAGAAGTATAATGTGAAATGTATTAAATTTAAGTGCAGATTGCTTAGCTGAATTGAAGGAACCCATTCTAGATTCAGTAGGGAAGCTCTTGCATTTGATGTAATGGCCATTATATTCAGTAGAGGGTCAGTTTATTTTAACGTGGAAATGGAACCATTAAATCTCATGTGTGGACTAATGTAACGCAGAAACCTTTGAGTTTAGAGGGACGATTGTTGCCAGAAATTCACTCACTTTTGAAACTCATTCATGAAGATGCACTGATTTGTTAATGCGGAAAGAAATCTTCACCCAAGGAGAGTAGAGGAAACTAACCCCAGATTCTTCCCAGTGGTTTGAAGGGGGTGGAGGAGGAGGAGGAGGAGGAGGAGGAGGAGAACATGGAGGAAGAGCGAGAGGATTTCGAGGGGGAAGAGCACGAGGTAGAGGAAGAGGAGAAAGGCGAGGCCCTGAGACCCTCCTATGAGCGCTCTGAGAGTTCCAGCCAGACTTTCCAAGACCACGATGCCCATTTCGCTCCTTCGTCTCCCTCTCCTCCTTCCCTCCCTCCTCCTTCCCACCCTCCCCTCCACCCCCACCCCTGACGCCCCGCCGGGGACGCAGTAGTCACCCTCCTGCGGCGCCTTTCCCCTCCGAGTCTTCTTCTCCAGTGCGCTCGACCTCTGTGGCCAGCCAGATTGCGGCGGGAGTCCCGCCCTCGCCCTCAAGACAGTCCCCGAAGCGAAGAGCCACCCTGCAGGAGAGCCCGGGGAAGCCTCGTCGGGAGGCTGTGTATGTGTAGGAGCTCTTGCTTTTCATTGCTTGTACAGTATAGCCTTGTATTTCAGTGCCTTTCTCTGACAATGTCAAAACCAGGACACAGAAACTACCAAAGACCGCATATAGACAGACACAGCCAGCGCGCTGATCCTCCTCTGGCTGTGGGGAACAAAGTACAAGAGTCACATTTCATGTTCAGGAATGAAACACCAACTGCTTCAACATCTTCATCATCAGTTTATATAATCTCACGGAATGCTACTGCTACTGCTCCTGCTCCTGCTGCTGCTGCTGCTGCTGCTACTAGCTACTATTCGCTAAACCCTGCTTCGGTTGCTGAATTCTACCATGCAAGAATTTACTGTATTGTCAACTTCAGTTTCCTGCTTCATACTAACAGTGGCTTTATTAGACAGAAAAGTGACTGATATTATAATAATTAAAAAAAAAAAAAACATTGAAAGGATGAGAAACCACACACCAAAAACTTTTGCATTGAACGAGAGCTTGTATGTACTATACTGTCCTTGGCTTTCCTCCTTTGTGCCTGAAAATTCAGTTTTAGTTTCTTAGAGTCTCTTAGAAAGTGTGTCACTTGGAACTTGGCTTGTCATCCTAGAAAGAAAAAATAAGGATTCCTTTTAGGTTACGTGCTTACAAGGTAGCTCCTCCTCATTATTATTATTGTTATCATTATTATTATTATTAGTAAAATGGGCCAGGCAACCAAAGTTCTGTAGATGTTTAGAATAGTACTGATCTGAAATGACTTATGCTGACATTGCATTCCTATTTTTCATTTCTCACCCTTTCCATGTTCCGCTAGTGACAGTGAGTAGTGATCTGGTAAAGGGCTAGCAAGAAAGAGTCTTGATAGTCTCCCCCCCCCACCTATCAGTCTGTGCAAACTGAAGGAAGAGTGGGAAATATTCTCTTCCATTAGTTCCAGATGCTGTACTTGACTTGTCTTTCCAGCGGCACAAGTCGTGACTTCTCTCTCTGCCGAGGAATGAAGCTTCTGTGCTGTTTCTCTTAGACACTACTTCCTCCAAATATTAAAGACACTCTTGGACACAATGTCTCCTTTACTTCACCTCTTTTTCGAGAAACACTTTGTCTGCTAAGTATTGATACGTACATAACTCTATACTTATACTGGTTGTTTTAAGTTAAGACTTTGATTGACTCTTTCCTTCCAGGATACTGCTACTAATAAGTTATATACTTACCCTTGTTTCACTTTCAGAGTTGACATTTGTGTTTGTGTGTTCTTTTAATCAGTTCCAGATTCAGTTATTGGTTATTATAAATATTTTGGGGCACTTCTGATCAGTTTTCAAATTAATATTTTAGTTTGGTAGATGTTTTGAATACTTTGAGTTAGTTTCAGAATTAGCAGCTCATTTTGACAGGTGTTTTGAATACTTTTAGTTAGTTTCAGAATTAGCAGCTCATTTTGAAAAATGTTTTGAATACTTTTAGTTAGTTTCAGAATTAGCAGCTCATTTTGACAGGTTTTTCGAATACTTTTAGTTAGTTTCAGCATTAGCAGCTCATTTTGACAGGTGTTTTGAATACTTTTAATTAGTTTCAGAATTAGCAGTTCATTTTGATTGATGTTTTGAAGACTTATAACTGGGTTCAGATTTAGGACTTCTTTAATTAACACTTTTCTTTCATGTGTAATGGGATTCGTAATAATATAGGCGTGTATTTAAAAGTACAAAAGAATGGTTTTACTTCAAAATAATTTGCGGAGCGATAGATTAGAAAGCGACAAATCTAAACTGAAAATAGTGAAACTAAATATCATGGCAGATGTTATGCCAAATGTTATGAGTACTGATAACCATTATTTCTGAACTAGTTACTGGGGAGAATCAGATGGGACGATATTTTTGTTAAATCGGCCACTATCATTGCAATTCAGTGTTGCCATTGCAATAGGTATATTATTATTATTAATATTATTATTATTATTATTATTATTATTATTATTATTATTATTATTCATAAAAAATTCATAATAGCATGAGTCACTAAAATGGCGAAGAAATCCACAGTGGTGTAAATGTAAAAATATATTAGAAATATATATTATACAAAAATTTCGGGAACTTGAATTGACCAGGTTCTCGAAAGCTCTCGTTTTTTACATATATATTTCTGATATATTTTTACATTTACACCATTGTGGATTTATTCTCCATTATTATTATTATTATTATTATTATTATTATTATTATTATTATTATTATTATTATTATTATTATTATTGTTATTATTAATGCTGGTCACAGTAAACGTAGTAGTAATAGTAGTAGTAAAATTCTTATGAATGGAATTCACTTCATTCATCCTTGAGGGGTTTTCATCACATGCCAAAACAGGCCACGCCCCCTTGATAGCGTAGTTGGGAGACTGGACAAAGCACAGTAGTAAACTATATATACGTGTACAACAAAGCCTCAGGTACTTTTTTTAACTATAATTTAAAGTTATCTAATCTCCCTGAGGGCAAAAGCACCTTACGCTACATATGCTTGATGTTGTCACAGATATGTGTTGGACAAGTAGTTCATTTTGCATCACACACTCACACTAGAATATGGATGTGTTGGGTTCGTATTTCAGACCAAAAAAAAAAAAATGCTATGATTTTGGCCGGGAAGCAGTTATTATTATTATTATTATTATTATTATTATTATTATTATTATTATTATTATTATTATTATTATTATTGCAAAGCAAATTGAAATGTTGGAAAGGTATGATAACAGAATGTTAAGTTTCATGTCAGGAGAGCGGAGTGTTAGTTAGCTAGTTACTTAAGAGTACAAATAAATGGAGATGGTTTGAGCATGCGGTGAGATTGGGTGAGAAATAGCAATAAAAGTCATGTGAAAGGAGCATAGAGGGGGACATTCACTAGGCTGAAAATCAAGCAGAATACAAATGTAAAGAAAAATTAAGAAATTTTGATTATATTGAATAACCAGTGGGCTAGGGGGCAGTGTAGCTCGTTAGTACAACACTGAACTGGCATTGGCAAGGTCTGGGGTTCGAAACTTGCTGATGGCCAAACTTTACAGAAAGGTTAGATTAAGGAAACGTTAAGAAGGTAAACATGCTGACATTGGGACGAGTAAATGTTCATTATTATTATTATTATTATTATTATTATTATTATTATTATTATTATTATTATTATTATTATTATTATTAATGAGGTTGCATTTCAAGTGTGCATAAAATTGAAATTGAAAAATGAACACCATTTATGAACAAGGGAATAGACAGGATAGGGAATATTATCTGAATGTATGCGATGAATCATGGTCACAAAAGGAATATATATATATATTATATATGTATATATATACATATATATTAATCATGGTACAAAAGGAATACAATATATATATATATATATATATGTGTGTGTGTGTGTGTGTGTGTGTGTGTGTGTGTGTGTGTGTGTGTGTGTGTGTGTATATGTTTATGTGTGTGAGGGAGAGAAAAGAGAGAGAGAGAGAGAGAGAGAGAGAAATAAACATTTCAATGAGTAAAAACCAGTTAACAGCACATCACCTCCAAGATATGTTTAAGAAGAGGAGACAATGAGAGCCTAACTTGTAAGAAACTCCCGTGTTCTGTCTTCCAACTCCTTAACGAAGCCTATTTCCGTTCGTTAGCCTCCTCAGGGAACCGTCTACGCCGTCGACACCTGTCCGGAAAAAGAAACAGGTATCGCTGCCCCTGGACAGTCCTTCGTTGAGAGTGCAATTGACTGGGAATGATGAATGCAATCACTGATAGCAATACATCTCTCTCTCTCCCTCTCTCTCTCTCTTTTGTGTTCTGAGTAGCTCTCTCTGTCTCTCTCTCACTCTTTTTTGCGTTCTTCTAAACAAACCTCTCTCTCTCTCTCTCTCTCTCTCTCTCTCTCTCTCTCTCTCTCTCTCTCTCTCTCTCTCTTTGATAGCAGTAGTCTCAACAGGTATCTGCATCTCTCACTGATAGCAATAGTTTTAACAGGTAGCTCTCTGTTTCTCCCATTGATAGTGATAGCATCAACAAGCTTCTCTCTCTCTCTCTCTCTCTCTCTCTCTCTCTCTCTCTCTCTCTCTCTCTCTCTCAGTGATAGCAATAGTCTCAGCGGGTATCTCTCTCTCTCATTGATACAGCAGGTATCTGTCTCTCTCACTGGTATAGTCTTAGGTTTAACAGGTATCTATCACACTGATAGTAATAGTCTCAGCAGGGCTTTGTCTCTCATTGATAGTAACAGCCTCTCTCTCTCTCTCTCTCTCTCTCTCTCTCTCTCTCTCTCTCTCTCTCTCTCTCTCTCTCTCTCTCATCGAAAATGCTAGCTTTGACAAGTCTTCATTTGTTATTGGTAGACCTAGCCTTAGCAAGCACCTTTTTTTATATGATAGTACTAGTCTTAGCAACATTCTCTCTCTCTCTCTCTCTCTCTCTCTCTCTCTCTCTCTCTCTCTCTCAGTCACACAGACAGGCCATCGGCAATAATCTTGTTTTGTCTTGTCTATAGCCTGCCCGTTCGTCTGTCAGTTACTGTAGTGAAGAATTATCTAGACCTATATTATAAAAGAATAAACTTTCCAATATTTGATAACAGAATAACTAATTTATAGTATTTTATGATAGAATAGTGTTCATTCCATGTCCTAGTACCGTTTTTTTTTACTATAGAAGAGTCGGAATTCTTATGTCTTAGTTACTAGTACTATTTTACACTAGAATAGCATCAATCCTGTTTTATAGTACTACTTTATGTTTAAATAGTGATAGTTCTTACGTCATGATACTGTATTATGGTAGAATAGTGTGGCTTTTTTTGTAGTACAATGTAATGATAAAATAGTGATAGATTTTCCCCTCTTGAGACGTAGTTTAGCGATAGAACAGCGTAACATTCTGTCCCGGAAGAGCTAAAGCATTACAGTTCGAGTATTTGCGTCGCTGCTTCCGAAACCCAACCGTCTCCAGTCTCTGTCTGTCTGTCTCTCCATATCCGTCTGTCTGTCTGTCTTGTCCGTCTGTCACTCACTGAAAGCATATCTATGTCTCGTCAGGCAAGTGTTGGAGACGGCGAGCGATAACTCCACCACCACCAACACCTCTGCTCTCTCCACCATCACCACCACCACCGTCCCGCCCCTTAGCAACAACGTGAGGGTGGCGGCACCTCCCCATCTGCCACCGCCCCGGCCCCCTCCCCGTCCACCCCCTCGCACCGCCCCCATTCCCCCCAGCTCCCCCCGGGGACCCAAGAACACCACCTCCCCGCACGCCAGACATGTGAGCATTTTTTTTTTTATTTACTCATTCCTGTGTCGCGGGATATCTCTATAGACATTTTAACTACTGATCATTGTCGTAACGTAATGGTGATAAGGGAAATGATTCCTCACTGTCAATGCATGGGATTCTGAGCTGAATAACTTCTTTATTTTTCAATGAAATAGTCTTAATTATTTTTTTTTTTCCGCATGTCTCTGGCAACTACTTGAATGATGATGATGATGACGTCATTTTCAAACATTCTTCTTCTTCTTTACGTTGCTCATTGGCTTGCTGACGTGTACCTAGAGCTCTTAACAGTGCTTCAGTTAACATCTTACAGACCAAATTGTCAGAATTTGAAACATTGCTTCTTTTTTACATGTCACCTTGGAGCTATATTTAAACTAGAGTGAAAAAAAAAATAAGGCATTCAAGAGTAGTAAGCTGTTAATGATTATATATATAATATACACGCAGGCTTATGACCAGCTTTTCCCTGTGCAGAAAATTTGAACCTCCTAAGTTGGAATCGTTTATGATCAGATCAATAGGCTGACGGGGGCCGCGTCCCCCCCGAGGGGTCACCAGCTTGTCGTCGTTGACGACGACGGTGCTGCTCGGCCCCAGACTGACAGACAACTACCTCGCTTCCCGCCCCTAAGGCAGCAGTACCACCCGGAACAGAGCTATAAGCATCCCCGCCCACCAACACACAGCCCGTCTCGACGTGTGATGAATGGTGACAGGTTAGAGCCATTCAGGAAACATCCATTCAGAGATAAAATTAATTAAAAATTATTATTATTATTATTATAAAAAGTTTAAAACATGAAAAGTTCAGTCGCAGTTTTAATGGCTTTTACTATTTTTTTTTTTTTACGTCTCTTGTCCATGTCATGTTTGTCTTACATTCTTCATCGACTTGTGGCCGTTTGCATTTGTGAATCCACTTTGTTCCTGATGAAAATTTAATTGACATGAATGTTATTGGGACTGTGAATGCTCCGGGCCTGTCGAAAGTCACTGTGTTCCAATACTTAAACTTGTGAAACCTAATTTTGTCACCATTTATAGCTTGCGCTATCTGCTCTCACACACCACACGGCACTTGATCTCACCAAGAGTGACCTTCGAGGAATAACTCAAGATCTGGTTCGTCCTAAGGACGATGTCCTTCCTGTTTTGAAGACCGGGATATAATAGACTTTTCTTGTTCAACTGAGGAAGACGTAACATAGTCTAGCTTCTTGCTATCGAAGTTTGCACCAAAATAAGCCAGTATTTTTCCTATTATGGTGTAAAAATGAAGTCACCCACGCTTTTAAGAAGAGGCGTCACATAAATTATATTGGTCTTTTTGATTTTAGCCCTCAGTTGTGACAAAATTTAAAATAGCAAGCGTGGTTGACTTCAGTTTCACCCAAAATATTCCCTGCAGTTGGTGCAAAATCTCTTAGTGAATGAAGAGGAATCACCTCGATCTTCAGTTATTCCTGACACTGTGAATCTTGACTCAACATACAAAACAAAAGCATTCAAGAAAAACATCAAGGTTTTTTTTTTTTCCAAGACTTAGCCAGCGTTAGTAGAAGCATGCAGGCAGGCAAGGCAAGGCAGCAGGTGCATCAAAAGCATGGCTATCGCGCAAGGAGAAAAAGACTAAAAAAAAAAAAATAAGCAGATAAAAATAAAAACACAAATGACATTTCTCAGGGATCTGAAATGAGATTTTGCATTGAATCGTCTTGTTATGTTTTTTTTTTTTTAATCTTTTAGTTATACCACAAACATTTGTACATAATAAGCACAAAATTTATTTGTTTAGATCTTGAGTTATTTTTGTTTTGACTCTCTCTCTCTCTCTCTCTCTCTCTCTCTCTCTCTCTCTCTCTCTCTCTCTCTCTCTCCGTCAGAACAAAAACAAAGCTTGAATTTTATCTCTCGACTGTTGCAAGGGACACAATTATATTAAGGCGGTCTGGTGGTCATCATGTTGGTTGTAGGATCTGCCTTAAGTTTTTTTAAGTGAGGTGAAACTCTTGACAACATTCGAGGGACGTTGTTGCTCTGTCCTACCTTAACAGACTAAAATACTTTTGTGCAGAGGAGTTTTATAAGTTGACTGATAGGCAGGAAATCCTAGAAAAATGTGTACAAAAAGACGATAGGTCTGTGGCGAAGAAGGAAATATATGTTACTTTACTCGTTCTGACTGTAAATTGTACTGTAGATTGAATAAAAAGTGTATAAAATAAAGAACCTCTCTCTCTCTCTCTCTCTCTCTCTCTCTCTCTCATTCACATTTCTGTGCTTTCACAGCGTAACTTTGCCACACGGTTTCAGTACAAATGTAAATACACGGAGGAGCATGGTGGCATGTAGTGTGATTTGCGGTTTGAAATGTGCATACATAACTGCATATTCTATCCACCTTAATCCACAGCAAATATGGATTATAATTCTGTACACATTTGTTTTATTATTATGGTCAATAATGAAGAAAAACTTATAGGTCTAGCCACTGCTGGTGTTCGCTAACGCTCTTGCTCCCACTCCAGGTCGAGTGAACGCGACGGAGGGACTACTTTCCCTTCCATAACAGCACCGCGGTACCAGCATCACCAGCCTGAACAGCAGCAGCAGCAGCAGCAGTCACAGCATCAGCAACAGCAGCAGCAGCAGCAGCAGCCACAGCATCGAGGTAGAGGAAGGCAGTACGGTCGAGGGAGGACCCGACAGAGGCAGCACCAGCAACAGCAACAGCAGCAACACGAGAGGCAGGACGCGAAGGGCGCCGTCAACGGCGAGCTTCCCGCCCACCACCAGACGCAGTCGAGAGGCGGCGAAGGGCACCGACCCGCCTCTCTAACCAGAGGCTCGGGGGGAGCTCGCCACCAGTACATCCTGCAGAGGGATGACTCCAGAGGGAGATCGGAGGTGACCACGGCACAATCGGGTGGGCCGTCTGGAGGCAGAGACTCCTCCCAGGGGAATCGCGGAGGGCGACACGGGAGAGACGGCTCGGCAGGCGACGGCGGCGGCGGCAGCGGCAGCGGCAACAACCCCACCACTTCCCACTCTTCTTCTTCTTCATCGGCTCTGGCGGACCAGAAGCGAGGTCTCCAGAACGCCGCGCAAGACCAGGAAGGCCGTCCTGAGAATCGCCAGAAGCGCAACGGGCGCGGCCACCGGAGGGCGGGCCGCGGACGCCCTCGCAAAGATAAACACAACGTTTCCGCTGAGGTGCCCGAAGGCGGGGAACATCACCCCCAGCACCAGCAGCAGTAGAAGAAGAAGAAGATGATGAAGAAAGAGAACTTGGAAATGCACGAATGAAGCCTGCCGCTGCGGCGGCGACTGGAAGTCAGGTGGTTTTTGAAAGGGTGTGGGCCGGTGGATGGGTCCTCCCGAGACGGAGCTGAGTAAACACAAAACTTATGACAATGCTATGCATATTGTAGATCGCTTCGCGGAAGTTAGTCTTTTGCCCGGGATTGACGCCCATGGAGCACTTGTTTCTGTAGCCGCTATACACTTGTGGCGTTAACTTAAAAATAAAAACTATTTAAACGAAGAAGAACTGACGTCTTTCATTGCATCCCCGATCTCTCTCTCTGCGCCAATCACGCAGTTTATGAAATAGTCAGTCAATTACTTGAAACCTTAAGGAAGCCTATGGCAATTTCCCACGTAGGAGGTCGTGCCGCCAGTGCACCTCACGCGGTGAACTGTAGCCATTTCTTAAGGCTCTTTGCAGCGTCCCTTCGGCCCCTAGCTGCAACCTCTTTCATTCCTTTTACTGTACCTCCTCCTGTTTCCCATTCAGGGCTGAATGACCTCATAGAACCCAGCGCTTAGCCTGTGGCCTAAATTTTATATTTCATTCCATTCCCCAATACACTTACCTGCGGCATTCAACTTTTGCCCAGAAAAACGTTGCAAGATTCACAAAGGTAGATTTAAACTAACGTCTTACAGAATAGCTTTAAGATTAGGAACTAAAATTAAGAGGAACTGTTTCGAATTATGGCACTTTAAAAGCTTAACGAAAATTGACTCTTATCCTTAGCCCTCCGCGAGAGTCAACTTTAACCAGAATTTTTAAATTCGTACTGGAAAGGAATTTGCTTTTTCTCAGTTAACATTTTCTTGACTCGTACAGAAAACAAAACAGTTATTCACGGCAGAGCAAGCTCTCTTGGAACAGAATATCAGTAACTGAAAAGAGAGAAAAATCAGAAGAAAATTGTCACAAAGAAGAGAGACAACAAACCCGTAGAAGATAGTATTAAAATACACATGAAAATAGACTTATACAGCCAAAGAAGTCTTATCTCATAAACTTCATTAAGAACTCTAAAAAAAAGTCATCACTAGACCACGGCATTAGGAATCTTAACTGTACTAGGACTACCCAGAAGGCTACGTTCCTACAGGAAGGTAAAGATTAATGTAACTTTATGCAACAAATTGCAAAAATAATCAGTTGTCTGTCAACACATAAAAAAAAGTTGTCTGTCAACACATAAAAAAAAAAAAACACTATGTTCATTGATTTCTAGTTCTGACGGAAACTGCGCTGATGTAAACACACTGTTATCAGTCACATCCGGCCCGGTTTCGCAGACGTTCTCAGAAGATTTCTCTTGTATGGG
This sequence comes from Macrobrachium rosenbergii, assembly GCF_040412425.1. Classification (NCBI taxonomy): domain Eukaryota; kingdom Metazoa; phylum Arthropoda; class Malacostraca; order Decapoda; family Palaemonidae; genus Macrobrachium; species Macrobrachium rosenbergii. The sequence continues at coordinate 3,262,058 of NC_089750.1, read as the reverse complement.
CTGAGTGAACGCACCAACGCAGGAAGCGTTACAGACTGCCCTGAAGTTTTTCTCAGATAGTTTCGTTACCAAAAGTGTTCTGTGAATAACTACGCCTAACCTGCATCCAGTGACAACTGCGGTCAGTAGACTGACAGAAACATTGGTTTTTATTTGTGATTATATTCAGGTGTTTTAAGAACGTGACATTCTGTGGTAGATGCATCAAGGTAGGGATCTGGTTAGCTGACTGAAAGGGACTAGGACCGTTAAAAACAAGTAAAAAATGCGCCGAAGTTTCTTTGGTGCAATCGAGTTTTCTGTACAACCGCTACAGCGTATAATCAAGGCCACCGAAAATTGATCTTTCTTTCGGTGGTCTCAGGATAATGCTATATGAGCCGCGGCCCATGAAACTAATCACGTCCCGGTGGTGGCCTATCTTATATCGTTGCCAGAAGCACGATTATGACTAACTTTAACCTTAAATAAATTAAAAACTACTGAGGCTAGAGGGCTGCAATTTGATATGTTTGATGATTGGAGGGTGGATGATCAACATACCAATTTGCAGCCCTCTAGCCCTAGTAGTTTTTAAGATCTGTGGTCGGACAGAAAAAGTACGGACGGACAGACACAGCCACCTCAATAGTTTTCTTTTACAGAAAACAAAAAAAAGATTGAAAATGGTTTTTTCGTTCATCCAGATAAGGAGTGATTACAAAGATATTGGCTTCAAAGATATCAGACCACCAAGATATTTCCAGGTGATAAGATTGAGTTACTAAAGATATTTTAAGATAAGAATCAGTTACTAAAGATATTTTCAGATAAAAAAACTCGGTTACTAAAGATAGTTTCAGATAATAAGAATCACTTACTAAAGAAATTTTCAGATAATACGAGATGACAAGAATCAGTCACTCAATATACTGTCAGGAAACAAGAATTATGAACCTAAAATATTATTCAGATAATAATAATCAATAACTCAAGGTATTCCAAGAATCACAACCTGGTATTCTCTTGTGAATAAAACCAAGATCTTGAGATATTGACATCTAATCAGAATCGATAATTTCAGAGATAAACAGATAACAAGATTTTAAAGTCCTCTGTTATCACGAATCGACAAGGTGTTTATCAAGCCTTCATTGTTTACAGTGCCGAGTAGTATAGAGCGTGATGTAAACATTGCACATATCTCGGTGTTTATCAAGTCCCATCGTTTACAGTGCCGTGTAGTATAGAGCGTGATGTAAACATTGCACATATCTCACGATCATGGTCCCAAGAAAAATCAAACTTTATCTTTGTATCGTCTTTTTTCTGTAGGTTTTCAATCATTGATTGTGACATATAACTTCGTTAGAATACATTACAAATGGAAGATTATTAATATGAAAGCAATTTAATCAAACCAGAGTGAGCCATGCGTTAACTGGTTTATATTCAGCCTTAAGCCAGATGCCAGCTCGGTACACAGGTGTTACAGGGAATACGAGGACTGATCTGCACCACTGGACGCGTCCAACCAACCAACCAATACAACAGTTGAAGCAAAGAACCTGGGTGGATACCAAACTGGCAATCACTTTAGAAGAGTATATATTCATGACACTGAAATTTAGGTCATGTTCCAACATTACACGGTCGTGACAAAATGCTTTTTATATCCTTCCAAACTATCGCAAAGAAATATGAATAGGCTTTCTGTTATGGGGAGAGGGTATATGGCATTCTAGCTCAGGCTTCAAAGAAGTCATTCCAAAGAAGTCAGCTCAAAGAAGTCATCGGAGTGAATTCCAGCTCAAGAGATGAAGCAGAGTCCAGTCGTGCAAGATGTCAAGACCTACATAACCTGGTGGGCGGTTTTAAAGGTAAGAACAGAATGTATGGATCACAAGTATATTTTTTCAACTCCATACTTAGGGTACAGTCATTTTCTTTATTGTTTATTCTTATTATTTTAACTTATTTTTCTTTGAACCTTGATGAGGTAAACAAATTTGTTTTGGAACTCCTTATTCTATTTTAGGTTTTGACTTAATAACTTCAAGTCTTTCAAATTAACATCACAATAGGATCTTTCTATGGGGGAATGAAAGAACCAAAGCACCACCATTGTCAATATGGAGCCATTTCCATCTCTCACCTTACAATTAGGGTTGCCACCTCGAGCTCAGAAAATACAGAACATACTGTAGTTGTATAAGGTGGAAAAGTTGTGGCAAGCTGAGCGAGCCCTTTCAGCTGGGGTCAGCTAACATGGATGAGGAAGACATGTTTATATTTGATGAGGACTGAAGATCACTTCTCAAGTTGTCAGATATCAGTGAAGTGACAATATAGAAATTCAAAATAAATGACATGCTGTGGCATAGACAATGAAATAATATATATGTAACTTTACATACCATTGACAAAGGCATAATTTTGCAGTCTGGCAAGACTGACTGAAAAATACGCTCATGTAATTTCAAAATAATGATGTTCAGACAGCCAAATATATGGCGTTCTGTATTGGTTCAATACAGAATATATATATATAACCTATTTACAATATATATATATATATATATATATATATATATATATATATATATATATATATATATATATATATATATATATATATATATATATATGTGTGTGTGTGTGTGTGTGTGTGTATGTATGTGTGTGTGTGTGTGTACATAATATTAATATATAAAGCTACCAGCCCAAACAGGTCCATCTTGGTGAATGTTATTTACAGGGTATGGTGACCTTGATTTCATATCTGTAAATATCAAAATTTTAAAACCTTTAATCCAGAATTTCGTAGATACAGCGTACTCTCAAGTTCTGAATAAAAAATCTGTTATGTTTGCACATAGGTCAAGGGTAATGGTATGAGATGTAGGTCACAGTCACGTACATCTGCTTGTCAGCAAGTCAATTTTGTATCATGTTTATACCCTTTACTTCTCTTAGTCAACGTAGTACCATCAAAATGCATCCTAACCTAATCTAACCTAACCTAGGCTGCATCATCCTACCTGACCGGGAAAGCTTCGACACCATAACTATTACAAATAATGTACAGCAGCTTTAACTCATAAACTGACACCACATTTCATCTGCAGGAGAAGCCATCTCTCGCTAAGAACGCCAGACAAAGTCTGGGGGAGTGGAACCTTCAGGATGAACATTTTCAGGTAAAAAGAAGGGTTTGTTTTGCAGGTGACTGCAAATCTTAATTTGACAGTTTTGTGTACAGTTATTGCCATTTTTTCTGTCTTAGCTTATAGTTTACCTCTCTCTTTTTTTTTTTAATTTAGTTTAATTTATCTGTTCGTCATTTATTATAGAAGCTTGCTTTCCAAGGTAAATAGCCTTTCAGGCTTGGTTTATGTGAATGGTCTTACATTTTCTATAATAATAATAATATAATAATAATAATAATTCTGTATCTTTTATTAAATTTAGTGTATCTTGTGAATATCTATTCTAGATAATAATAATAATAATAATAATAATAATAATAATAATAATAATATAGTAAAAAAGACCTCCTTTATTGCTTGCATACCATTCCAGCGCAAGAAAAGCAATTGGGTTTTGTTAAAAAAAAAATGGCCATCTTGTTTCAACAGCATTTATTTTATATATAAAACGCTCAATTCGTCTTATCAATTGCTTTTCTTGCCCTGCAATGGCTGCAATCAATTGACCGATATTGCTTGCAAACCATTCCAGCGCAAGAAAAGCTGAAATTGGTAAGACGAATTGAGCGTTTACTATATAAAAATAAATGCTGTCGAAACTGCCATCTTGTTTAACCAAACCTGTTGTCGTTTTCAGGTATTCGTTGGATTTGGCGGGTGTTCTAATAATAATAATAATAATAATAATAATAATAATAATAATAATAATAATAATAATAATAATAATAATGATAATTTATGTTTTTCCTACACCAGGCGGAATGTTGGGATTTTTCATCACCAGATCACGGGTGCGGCGGTTCTTATAATAAATTATAAGGTCTAGTGAAGGTGCTGAAACCGAGGCAGGCAGAGATCAACCTCAAGAGCAAGGAACCGTGGCTCTTTGCCGGACTCCAGGCCGTCCTTCAGTCCCTGAAAGATGTTAGTACTCGCGACAGTGTAAGGTCTCTGTAGAGTTGAGACAAACCAGAGAGAGCAGGAGAGAGAGAGACGAGAGAATAAGAGCCAAATCCAAGAGAACCTGAAAAGAGAGAGACAGAGCAGGCGACAGACAGACAGACAGAAAGAGAATGAATAAGGATGGTATGAGAAAAAGAAAGAGAGATTATCGAGCTTCGCCGCAGATGATTCGCCATCCATAAAAAGGGTATCTAAAGTCCAATGAGAATGAGAGAGAAAGAGAGAACCAAGAGAGAGCAGAGAGAGATGAAATGACAAAGAGAGAGAGCAGAGAAGAGAAGACAGACAGAGAGTCTTTATAAAATCAATGCAGCTGAAGAGCAATAATATTCAATGAATAATAATAATTTATGAGAAAAAGAAGGTGCTGAAAGAGAGCAGATTAATGACAGAAAAAAGGGTATCTGAAAGAAGTACCAATGAGGTTCTGGAGAGAGAGAGAGAGAGAGAGAGAGAGAGAGAATGAATAAGGGTGGTATGAGAAAAAAGAAAGAGGGAGATTGATGATATAAAAAGGGTATCTAAAGTCCAATGAGAGAGAGAGAGAGAGAGAGAGAGAGAGAGAGAGAGAGAGAGAGAGAGAGAGAGAGAGAATGAATAAGGGTGGTTTGAGAAAAAAGAAAGAGGGAGATTAATAATAAAAAAAGGGTATCTAAAGTCCAATGAGAGAGAGAGAGAGAGAGAAGGAATAAGGATGGTATGAGAAAAAAGAAAGAGAGAGATTAATGACATAATAAAAAGGGTATCTAAAGTCCAATGAGAAAAAGAAAGAGAGAGATTAATGACATAAAATGGGTATCTAAAGTCCAATGAGAGAGAGAGAGAGAGAGAGAGAGAGAGAGAGAGAGATCAGCAATGGAGATGGCCATCTTTTTTACCTCATATGGTAAGAAAGCCTGTTTCTCTCAGAATTTGTGATTCTGTACCTAACATCATTATGGTACCAAATCTCTCATTTTAAACATCCTAAAAAAACTGCATTATGCTTCCCAACAGGTTAACTGCCAGTGCAGAGCCCACTGGCGTCGAGAATGGGAGCTTTCCTCCGTAGCCATTACCCAGGGCATGTCGCTACTGCTGGGGTACAGCAAACCTTCAACGGTGGCCCTGCAACTACCCGACGACAGCGACTCCTCGGTCTACGACGCCCTGCCGAGATTCATCTCTGCTTTGAATGCGTCATCTTGCTCGGTCAACCTCTTGTTGGAGGGAGACTTCCTGTCGAAGAACGACACGCAGACGTCCGATTACCTGCTACTGCCCTGTCTAATCACCACGTCCAAGTTCCGATTGCGGAGGCTTTCTTGCCATCTGGGCGTGGAGGCCGCTGACCTCTTGTACAGCGAGGAGAAACAGGCTGGGAGCAGCGAGGAAGACTTCCCATCAGCCAGGCAGCCTCCCGCCAACCCCATTCTGCCGGTCGTTCGATACTTGGAAGTTCTCAAGGTCAAGATAGCAAAAACCGAAGTCATATCTTTGCTGAACGACTGCCTGCCGTATCTGGAACTTCTGCAGGATCTAGAAATTCACCTGACGCTGCAGAGCGCGGTGTCGTCTGACGATGTTCCCCAGATTTCCTTCAAGAAGGAGAGATTCACTCTCCGCTTAGACTACATTTCAGACAGCAGGGCAGATTGGGCGGGCAAAGTCACCGCGTCTTTGAGCCGACGGTACTCCAACGTCTGGCTCTGTAGCTGTTACATGTCTTACGCTGGAGGACAGGTGTTCTTGGATCAGCTGAGGGATAGCAGTACGCTAGTGAAAGCTATTCACATATTTTCGGCTAATTCATCTAGGCCTAATGGAAGTCAGTTCCTAACGCTTTCAATTCAGGCTAGTTCCCTTCCTGCCCAGACTGCACTTTATTGGTAAAAGTAAAAGGTCAGAAACTAGAAGACAATTGTGAAGAAAAAAGTATATATATATATTATATATATATATATATATTATATATATATATATATATATATATATATACTATATATATATATATATATATTATATATATAGCCTATATAAACAAGCAGTAAGTATTTCGAAGTGACTAGTGTATAAGATATATTTTGCTATCAAACTCCCTTTGCTGTAAAGCAAAAATATGCATACAGTCTATTTTTGGATTACCATTTCTGAAATATTAGATGATTTTAGAGACCAAATTCTTTCGAAAAATTGTCGTATGTCTTGCAAGAAACCTTTATCATAATTATTATTATTCAAATAATCAAATGGAAGAAATCTAAAGGGCCATTGACTGAATTAAATGAGTGATATATGTAAACTGGTGTTGCAGCCACCATGGTCATATGTACCATTGCAGAATACTAATGTGTGTAAAGAGAAAAGAGAGAATTCAACAAAAATTGTTAACAAACATATAAATATTTCCAACAAAAGAATCTCGTCATAATTTTGATTAAATGAGATAGTTGTGTAATGATAAACATTACTGATTATATGGATGAAAGTGGAGGAACCCTCTGTGTTTTTTATTCACGTTCCTTATTAAATGTATAAACTATTCAAGAGAACAGTCCTATGTTGCAAATGGAATGAATAAATTCGTACCCTACGCACAGCTGGGAGACATGAAGATGTAGTAACTTGCAGGCTTAGCAGCTGATGTAACCCGGAAAACTAAAATCATTATATATAAAAAAATGTAGTTGCAATCATAGCCAAGATAACTTTAATACTGAAAGCTGATTCTTTCCATTATCACCTATTTCTCCATGTTAAAGGAAATTTCCCTGCATCCGTGACTTTAATAAGGAGATGTCAGAAACTATAAAATTTGAAAAAAAAATTGGTTGTTTGGTTAAGGTTAACTAGTCTGATACCAGCACGGTCCCTTGCTCAGTAGTCTCCAGTGGTAAGGGTAGGGTGCCAACGCTATTGAGGGATTGTTTAACAAAAGGTATATAAATACGATTTTCTATAAAAGCAAAATTATACAGTTCTATTTTTGTATACAAGAATGAAATTATGAATGAACTCTATGATGATGAGGCCCATTAAAAAAACTGCAGATCTTTTATAAAAGGGTCTATCAATTAAGGATGAAGAATTAAAAGAAGCAAAATAACCCCCTTAGTAACAAAATCAGACAAAAAAAAAATTTGTACATTTCACGACGTCATCGACAACTCATTTACATTATGCTTCACATTTGCAAGACAAAATGCACTCGGTATAATCACATATATAAAAAAAACGAGAACTTTGTTTTTTACAATGAATATGAAAAGAAAATGGAAAAAAAAGTGGTTTTCGCGCAAGGGAAGGGACCATCGAAATAATGTTCCAAGGTAAGAAGAAGAAGAAGCGCAGGTGCCATTGTTTACTTCCACGATGGCGTTCGGGATCTACAGCCTGCTGGAAGCTGTGATATTATGCCTAAACGCCGTTTGTATTTTGAATGAGGAGAGGTTCCTCTCGAGATGTGAGTATGTAGTGAAGAGTTCCATCTGAGATAGAAATGGGGACGGTGTTCTGTTGGTCTTAATTGAAGATGTGTGGGTGTGCCATTTTCCCGTCTGCTTCTCCTTCTCGGGGATTAAGCATCAATCAGATGACGTAATGTCAAATGTCATGCTCCCTAATTTATGACGCACTGAATGCCCTTACGTTGTAGACGATGCAGGGATGCTTAACTACAAATATGCATGAATTCTAGTTTATAAATCATGTTCAAAATACCCATATTACCCTTGATAAGTTCTGGTTTAGCGTAGCCTAAGTTGCCGGGTGTCGTTGGCTTAACCCAGCCCAAATTAAGGGGTTTCGCCGGTAAAACTGAAAACTACTACCGCGCCCCGCTGGTTCGGTAGTTACTAGTTTATGTGCAGTATGTTCGCCTTGTTTAGTACCAGCCCCTTGGGATTGAATGCCAAAACATAAACAAAAGGCAGCAAATATAAACATAAAGACATATAATAAAACTTAAAGGCAGCAAATATCCCAGTCGGTGACGGGCGGGAGTCAGGTTGCGGTAGTAGTATTCAGTTTTACCTTATAGACTAGCCTACACTTGAACATTTTTGGTTTCACTTGCATAGTGTACTGCTAGGCTACACCTAGGTAATGCGGTGAATCTCTTGTCATCCAAAATGTTAATTAGTGATTTTGGTAAAATTTTACTTTAAAGCACTATGACTTTATTTTAACACGAAAATATAATTTTCTTACATTTTAATGCATGATTTGAACGTTTCTGACGTTTGCTTTGTTTGCAAATGACCTAATCAACCACACCTATCTAACCTAAGATACTAGATCCTTTCCTTAGTGTGTGATATTGTGTTGTTGGTTAGGTTATTTGTGATAAGAATGAATGTCAGAAAGATTCAAGCAAACATTGAAACACAGGAAAATAATATTTTCATTTCTTAAGTGTGGTCATTGTTTAAAATAAAAATTTTACCTTCAGCAGATGGGGATTAAATTTTTTGTGGCTCCCTCCCCACGGATCACTAATGTAACCTTTTGTAATTTATGGCAGGCTGAGTTCTAGTCTTGGTAAATATCCCTTTCTGGGTAGATTAGGTTAATATGTGAATGGTAACATCCTTACTCTATGATTTTACTTGTGCACTTGTACCAGTGGTTTCCTGCAAAGTAAGTCATCTTAATGGTGAAACTAGATAAGTCACAAGCTATTGCAACCCATAGGCTAGGTCAAAACAACAAGTCCTTTTTAGATTAATCTATGAATGTTGGGTATAGCTTAGTACATTGATTGAAAAGTAAGTTGGGAAATCCAGCGTAACATAATCTGAAATAACTTTTTGGTTAGACTATTCTTGATGATAGGCTTGTATCATCAGCAGATTAACTTAGTTGTTATGTTTAGGCAGTTTTAGTTTGACTTAGGTAGGGTTGGGTTGTCAGTATAGCAATATTCAGTATAGCAGCTGAAAGCTGTTAATCAGCTTGGTTCAAGCTATACTAGTCATTTAGAGGTATTACTTATCTAAGACAGAACTTTTTTTCAGTGCCCGGATGGGGAGGATCTCACGTTCAAGGATTTGGCGAAGAACCTGGAATAAAGACCCAAATATTCCATTTTATTCGGTCAATTAAAACTGTTATGAAGTGTGAGTATAAAGTTTGGTACATGTTTCCCTTGTAAAGTATGTAGAATTTAAATGTGCATATTACCTAAGTATAAAAACTACAAACTCATGCTTTACGAATGTTCATCCTTTTAATTGTCAGTTGGGAAAAGCTGTGGCAATGTTGACGAAGTTGTGGAACTTTGCTGATGTTCTCACATAGTGCTACTTTTGATTGGCCGTAAAGAAGAGCATTGCTTTCCTCTGGGACTGAGGTTATTGGGATATTTATTCACTTGATTGTATGCATATACAGTCTACAGTATATTAGCCTCTTTGACTTGCATTTAATTCACTCATACGCAACTTGATTCCTGCTCAAAGAGTTGCACTGAGTATGCAAAAGGACATAGTAAGTTCCTGTCTTTCCAGATGGCATTTTTCAGAAAAAGGTTGGATGGTTGTGACATGTATTTATGCAAGTATGTTACAAAAATTAGATGCATACCTACCCCAGATAAGACAGACATCAAATTTGGATGGTCACTGGCATATAATTCACCCATTTAGGGTGCCCTGTTTTCATGTACTGTATTTGTAAGGTATGGGCTTGAGAATATTTGTTAGTTTCACAAAGGTTTTCTCTTTTCTGAAAAATAGATAAAAGAAGTATGTAAGGCAAATTGACATGCACCTTTGCTGGTATGAAAGTGTCTCAAAATACATGGAAAAGCACTGCCACTGATATTACAGAATCTTTAGTCCTTGGGATTGATAATGATTGTTTTGAAGGTTTTGTAGAATTTTCTGTTTCCCTGAATTAATGTTTTCCAAGGTTTAGTAAAGGCACAATAAATTGTTCTCATTGTAATGAAAATTATCACATGTAGTTATCTTGTGTGAATGTTCTCTTTAGATGATTTATTTTCTAAACAGTTGTTTTTCCTCAGTAGTGTAAATTATAGTATAGACTATCATAGGAAGGCTTGTATTTTGGCATCTTTTGATAAGAAATTTTCATCGTATCCCATAATCTATGTGCTTTTTAAGGCAGTGCAAACAAATAATTTTGTATTGAGGTGCTTTTGTGTCATTATTCTATACCAAATGTCGTCTTCACGCTATTTGTTGTAAGGTCTCTGTTGGTCTGGCATAGTAAGGAGGTCCACACTAGACTTCCTACTCCATTTCACACCTAACCCCTTTGGGCAGTTACCTTTGATGGCATAAGGCCAGCTTAACCTAAAGCAGCCAGTCAACCTTTAGCTGTGTAACTGTAGGTGTTGATGTCCATGATTCTTGGCATCTGAAAGTGCATTGTAAAAGCAAAATGTTTCTTGGCCATACTTTTTCTGATTTATGATTTCTGAACTGGTAGATATTCATAAAGATATTTGTCTTTCCTTATTTTTTCTCTCTGCTGTGGAAACTTGCATAGCAAGCTGCTATTTATGGGTTTTTGTATGAATTTGTTTTGGTTTGTTTATAAGGAATAGCCTTTTTATAATGAAACTGTACAGTTGAGGCCAGGTACCATGTGCTTGTTATTTTTAATGGTTAAATCAGCCAACACTGGATGGATAACAGCAGTGGACAGAATTAACAGACATAATCCATTCCAGAAGGTTTTCCTTTAATCACATTTTCCTTAAACTGAACAAATTTTTCCCATAATAATTGGAATCGGATTAATCAGTTTCAGACCTCCAAAAGCATGAAAAATAAAAGTTTTAACCCAGCTCTAACAAATATAGCATGCAGAAATCATACAGAAAAACCATAAGGTAAATAGATTAAATGATTGTAATTTTGTTTTCACATTACCTGTAATTGGGAGGGTTAATTGCCTGTGTGGAAGGTGGCGAGGAAGGGGAAAAGGGGGAGAAATGTTATTGTTTGGAAGGGCAGTCCTTTTCCATGAAAACAGTAGCAACTTTGCTTCTGGGGCTTTTCTCGCATCTGTCTTCTATTGGTTTCGTATTGAGACTTATTTTGTTTCTTTCCGACTAAAAACGTATCTTGCCTACATTGTAAAATGTGCCTAGATTGGGAGATAGCATTGGCATTCAGCAGGTTTATAACACGGCTTCTTACAGCTTTGTCTGGTTAATATTTTTCAAGGAAACTTTGCAGTTCCCTCCAGGTTTCTTATATTTCTTTTGTTAATGAACTTGAGACATCCTTCCCTCCTCCTCTTCTGGAGACAACTCCCCAGCTGTTGTCTGTTGCTGCTCCTTTGGAAGTGAGTGCAGTTCTTTTGTTCTGTTTTGTTATCCTCCACATCATCATCACTGACCTCGAAGCCCCTGTACTTGCCCAGAGACACAATATCCTCCACAACAGGCTCAGCCTTGCTGGCATCCCTAGCCTTCATGAATTATGTACAGTAGTTACTGTACTGAGCACTTGAATATGAAAAACACACAGATGCAAGGTGTAGCATAGATGTGCACTGAGTGAGACCCCACACATAAATTGAACCCTCCCCTTTGTTTCAGCTGGAAACCAAATGTATGTGACATGTTAATCCCATACATTTTGTATCTGGTCATCTTTGTGTATCTTTTAAACGAGCAAACATCTGTTAAAAGAGTGGATTTTCCACAAACAAAAGATCCTTTAAGTGAATTGTTCAGTGTTGACATATGTCACATTGCTTTTACATGAGTGTTTTCAAGACATGCAGTGTTGTATAGTTTTGAATTAATGGCAGCACTGTTTTAAACTAGTATAATGAGAACAGTGAATCACATATATAGACTTGTACAACTTCCTGAAGAGTTTGCATTTAATGGAGAAGTTGAAAATTGGTGCCGTGCAGAATTAAAGGAGGACAACTTATGCTAAGAAACCAAAGGGAGCAGATAGTCAGAAAGCAGTACAAGTTGGTCCAATACTGCAAAGGACTTTTAGTACAATTGGCCAATCAATTGCTGACACCCTTTCTGATGAATAAAAAAAAAATGGGCTTTTAGATCAAGGAGTTTTGTATTGTCTTAGAATTTAAATGCAGTGGAAGTATTTGGCAACAATATTAAGTTATCCAATACCAAATACTTTTCCCATCTATATGTTGAATATAACTTTGCAGTACAGCTATAATATTGGCCAGTTGTATGAAAAGGTTGCAGATCTTTAATAGAATGAAAGATTTAGTCATTTCCTCTTGCAAAACTATTTTTCAGTTATCCTCATAAGTTTTTAGGGAAGTGCTACTTCTGGCAGGATAGTCCTTGTTAATTGCTTGAAAATACATTCTAATATAATGGATGCAACACCCAGCACAGATGTGCATGTTGTAGCCTTGAATCTAAATTTTAGACATGAATAATTCCTTAGTGGAATAACGTTGAGCAAAGCAAATGTGATTTCTCATGCACTTTATACATGGGAATGTTGTATGCCTGTAAAAAAAGGAAGTAAACCTTCGTGAAATGCTGGCTGATTCAGTCCTTGGGTGGATTGAATCATGTGATTGATGAAAATGGTGTGTATATGAAATAATACATTTAATGGTATATGTTTACTGCATTCATTCATATTTTATCATAATACATTTGCTGGTATATGTTCACTGCATTAATACATATTTTACCATGTTGGGTTATTCACTTTTATTTCTTGAATTGTAGGTTTTGTGTGTGAATCTGTCAATATCAGTGCTAGAAGAAATTTTTTTGAAGGCAGAATTTTTAAAATGTTTTATCGTCGTTTGTGTAACTCGAATTGGTTCAGACTTCCATTGTGTTACAAAAAAAATACAGGGGCTGCATTAAAATGTTTTATTTAGTATCTGATGTACTTGGTCTCTCTTAAACTTTCCTTCTTGTTATCAGATCAGTTTACCATTTTGGAAAAACAGTGGAAACTATGGGCAGCTGCTAATTGCCGAAGCTGCTAACTTATCAGTTATAAATGACAATACAGTAGTAGGCAGAAGAATAATGATAAGAATGATTGATAAATACTGTACATTGGCTCTACTTTGTTTTTACTTACCTTCATTATGGTGTTATTAAATGAACTGTGATTTATATGTTGTGAAACAGAAATTTCTCTTTATTTGGTCATTGCAGTTTCAAGGCCAAGTCATCCCAGAATTTGTGTGGCTTAGAAACAGCCAGATTAGTTCTTTGGGAATTATAAATTATAAAGTACTAGAGAATTTAATACAGTATTTGATCATGTGTGAGTAAGTAAAGGGTAAGGAACGGTGTGTAGATTCCAAAAATTAGCTAGTGAATGCTGCAGTAATTTTCAATTTGGTCATTTATTCAGTGATTCTGTTTTATTTGAAGTAAAAGATTGGATACTCTCATAAAATGATGTAAAGGTATAGTGCATCTTAGTAAAGCTCTCTTCTCTCTCTCTCTCTCTAGGTTGAATTTTATTTTAATGTGCTTTGGATACGACTGTGTGATTTTTAAGTAGCTGTTATGTGAGTCTCTTTATCTTGGTGAAAAGCTGTACAAACTATTATTACAAAGTTCTGTCATATTCTTTTTATTGTAAAGTAATTAACTGATATTTTTCACAGAGCCAGTAAAGTTATATGTCATGAACTTCATAACATTTTGTATGTTCACACTGTGATGTATCGTTTAATTGTAAATATTTTAGTAATTTCTTGAAAGTTCTTCATGACTTCTCAGTGTACATATGCTAGCTAGTTGCTTTATTAAAGATGTCATTGTAAACTGGAATTTTGCTACTCTTCTTATTATTGATGCCTTCTTGTGTTTTTCAGATCCGCTGATACCTGTGAATATTTTTGTCATCCTGTTCAAGCTTATTTTTGGCTGAAAGTATGTGGGAATGTTAAGAAAAAAATATTGTACTACTGTTCTATCAAGGAAACGTTTGCTGCACACCAAGCATGCTGTCGAACTGTGATGCTCAGGAAGTCGTATTTTTGTGGATTAATTGTTTTTGTATGGATATTGAAATATATTAAGTTTTTTTAGAAGTTTCTTTTACACGACCTCTTGGTGGCATTAAAAGCTTTTCATTAGAACCACTGAAATGAATGGATATATCACACTTGTACAGAACAGGTATAGTTTGGTTGGCCACAGAACATTACACTACATGAATGTAGCTGATCGTTTTCATTTCATTTTCATGCAGTGTAGGGTATTAATGTACTGATGTATTGATGAGTGGCAACAGGACCTAGATGTACCATTTTCATGCAGGTGGCTTGAGAAGAGAACCATGTGTGAGTGAAGCATTACACTTGTGGCAGTGAAGCGAAATTGTTGGCGATACGAAGGATGTGCTGTACTGTAAGCCGTCATCATCATACATTTCTTACATTGGATCTTCCCTGTTCGGGGTTAGACATGAAATGAGTTAACTAAACTTCTCCGTGGTGTGTGTCCTCAGTCTAGTATCCCATCTGGTTTAAGTTTTGGTCCATGCCCTTTTTCCATGATGTTTTGGGCCTTTCTTCCGGCTTTTGAACTTCTTCCTTACCTATAATTTCTGTGACTAGTCCTCAACCCCTTTTAACACCTGCCCAAACCAACTAGGTATAAGGATACACGACCGTGTAGATTTTGCAGTTTTCACTACAGAGAAGAAGGAATTATTTTGCCTGTGTTGTTAATAGCATACAAACGATTTAATGGAAATTATAACTTTTTAAGTTTGGTTGTATTTATGATACAGATTCGAGCTTGGGCAGGATAGAAGAAACCAGTCGCTTGAATGAAGTGAGTGAAGGACCAATATAAAAATAAGGATGGTAAGGAAGGAAGAATGAACTTCCGGAGGAGAGTCAGCCACATTCCTAGACTCGAGCTTCTGGCCTAAAGGTTTTGTGCATAAATGAGGCGAAAACTGTCGTGAGGTATAGATAAAGAATTTGGGCAGAAAGGTGGGAAGAGGTATGTGTTGTCAAGTTTTTGGAATGTACAATGAGCTGATATCTGTGGCGCTAGCAGGAGGAAATGCCATCAGTGCACCTCACATTGTGCTCTAGGCATTACTCTCCATGGGGGCAGTTCGTGCCGTCAGCACTGCAGGCATTACACAAGGTTCTGTGTAGAGTCCCTTTGGCTGCTAGCTGCTACCCCTTTCATTCCTTTTACTGCGCCTCCATTTATATTCTTTCCTCCATCTTACTTTCCACCCGCTTCTAACAGTTTCATAGTGCAACTGCGAGGTTTTCCTCCTGATACTCTTTTTAAACCTCTTACTATCAGTTTTCCATTCAGTGCTGAATGCCCTCATTGGTCCCAGTGCTTGGCTTTTGGCCTAAATTCTATATTCTATCTCCCTATCTAGGTATTACTAAAATGTGCTTACAGTATGCCTTTGAGGCCTAGCTGTACCCTTTATTAGCCTTGTACCTTATTTATATTCCTGCCTCCTTTCTTCTGTCTTGCTGTCCAACCTCTCTGAGTATTACATCATAGTACAAATGTGAGGTTTTCTCATTGTTTCACCTGTAGGTCATTATACTTCAGGTCAGTTGCTTTCAAGATCTCTTCATCTTGCTGTTCAGCTACTGCAAAACCATTTCAGTGTCAGTGTCAAATGGCTGAAAGTGCGTGAGTGCTGGGCTATATAGGTATAGCTAAAAATATGATCTACATGTACTACAGGATTGCAGTAATGTGGAAGGCTTACGCGAAGCCAAGTGTATTTCAAAATTTATGTATGGGTAATGGGTTAACATATATTTCAAGGGATTATTGGTAAATAACTCTAACTGTTTGGTGTCCAGTAAGGCAACTTTGCTTGTGTGTTCAATGTGATACTTGTGAATGGTACAGAGTAGAGCAAGACGGGGTTTAAAGTTAAATGCAAATGTAAACCTGTGTTATGCAACCACAGGACTTGTTAAAATTAGAGTGAGATAAAGCTGAAGAAGTTGGAAGAGGCCAGAGAGAAGTGCAGCTAGCGCCAAAGATAATTGTGACTTGGCACATGGCTAGGTAACAGATGCTGATTTTGTATGTGGCTGCCTTCATTTTCCCATGTAACTGTTAGATGTCAGTTGTTGAAATGCTTAGAATGTGGCTGTGTTGCATTTGCTCGGTACAGTGACTTTGCTATGCCATTGTACAGGTATAGTGTCTTCCATTCTCCATATCTCAGGTGTCATTGATTTTTAAAATTTAATATTCACGTTTCTTATTTCTTGTATACTAAAATTACCCAGTTTTATTTATACCTTTGCATTTAAATGCAGGTTTAAACAGTGCACTTGGAAATTCGGTGCTTCTCAAATCGTGCAGCTTCTTGCCACCAGACAGTTTCAGAAGCGTGGCTCCCAGAATTTTTGTAATTAATATTTATGCTCATGTCATGAATGTAAGTATCGAGGAAGGTTGAGTACTTGGTAAAAGTTAACCCAGTGCCCAGTCCAAAGTCTAAGTCTAAGTCTGGAGGCATTTATAATTTCCTTGATTGCTTTCCATCGTACAATTAAGTATTACTTGATGTATAGTTTTCTTGAAAATAAATGTTATAATTTTCTTACTTCTTCTTTCCCTGATGTTTCCTTTCTTTTACAAGTTTGCACTTTCTGCTTTTGTCAGCTGTTAATGACATCTATACATTTTCATCAGATCAAGATTCTTGCCAGAGATGTTTCCTTGCGCTTAACAGCAGACACCACCAATGATATCAATGGGACACTCATGATTGTGAGGATTGCAAGCAAAGGGTCTTTGACAGCCAGTACTCATTCTGTTTGAGACCAAAGTAATGACACGCAGGTGACCTTGCGACCTCCACAAATGATGCATAGTTCAGAAGCCTTGACATATTATTAAAAGGGCTATCAACAGCAAACTCAAGGCACAGGATGTGACACAGGAAGTCAAGTTCCCCAACCAAGTACATGTGTGTTTAAGTTTGCCTGTCCTACTTGCAGTGACTAGTAATCTGCCCAAAGAAACCTCCGTCTTTCAGGAGTCGTTACAGAGATATTCCTCGATTGTGTCAGAGTAGTTTTTTATGTTTTTATCTTTGAAGTCTTTGGTATTCCCTTCATTGCAGACAGTTGGATGGAGCAGAACCCAGTAAGATTTTTCTAGCAACAAAACATCGAGCAGATAGCAAGTTGTAAGACTGGCTCTTTTTAGCTTGGTCTTCTAATGAGCAGTGCTAGGGTGGTGACCCTTGTAGATTCCAGGCAGGGGATGCCCAATAAGGACTGAAACAGCACACGGTTGCTTTACAGTTCTCTCTGCTGGGCACAAAGCCGAGAGGCTTCTTTTGGACAAGGGGGACGAGAACTTTCAGTCATAAGGAACTTTGCTTGAGATGTCAGCATGTCCTGTCTGTGTCCATAGGTCTCCTTTTAAGCTTCTGAGACAGACTTCCCAGTGCATCCCGAGGGAATTTCTTGTGATGAAAATTTAACAAGAACAGTTCCTTAGTAACACCAGCACATAAGGCCAAGAAGTTAGGGGGCCAAGCTTTGGGCCTACGCCTGCTCACGATTCTCCGCATTCAGGCACATGCTGTTATGAAAAAGGTGAAAGGTCTGCAGGGGTTTTGTGCCATCAGTGCACCTCACGTGGTCCACTGTAGGCATTGCTTAAGGTTCTTTGCAGCGTCCCTTTGGCCCCTAGTTCCAACCCGTCATTCCTTTAAGTGTACCTCCGTTAATATTACCTTTCTTCCATCTTACTTTACACCATCTCCTAACAGTTGCTTCATAGTGCAACTGCGAAGTTTTCCTGCTGTAATACCTTTAAAACCTCCACTCTGAATTTCCATTTCAGTGCTGAATGACCTCATAGGTCCCAGGGCTTGTTCTTTGGCTGAAATTTTATATTCCAATTCCAATTCCATAGAGATTTCGTGGAAGACATTGCGGTCCAGTCTTATTCCCATGTGGTGGTTAGGACTTTTGCTAACAAGCTGGTTTCGGTGGCCACAAGGGCAGCAGTAAACTTTTAGGGATCACCGGTCTCAATTTAGCATGGCCAGGTGTGTGACTGGGAGAAATGAAGACAAAATCCTAGGTAACCTAGCCCACGCCAAGGCTCCTTCCACCATTTACTTATAGCAGCCTAGACCGATCGCAAAGAGCTTTGTCAAGGTGAGGTGTTGGTGCTGAATGGCCACCCGGTTCCCAGCCACAAGGGAGATTCATTCAAGAGATGTGACTGTATCTTCAAAGCACCCAGTTCACCAAGAAATTCAGGCAGCTGTTTCCTCCTTCAGGGTGCCCCAAGACAAAAGGTAGTTATTGACATTGCTCTGGGCCCGCGTTCGAGTTTCCGGCCGCCCAATGAAGAATTAGAGGAATTTATGTCTGGTGATAGAAATTCATTTCTTGCTATAATGTGGTTCCGATTCCACAATAAGCTGTAGGTCCCGTTGCTAGGTGACCAATTGGTTCTTAGCCACATAAAATAAGTCTAATCCTTCGGGCCAGCCCTAGGAGAGCTGTTAATCAGCTCAGTGGTCTGGTTAAACTAAGGTATACTTAACTTTTTGGCCCAGCAAACCCTTGCGGCAATCTTCAAGGTAAGATATGAGTGGGCATGAGCATCTGGTCTTGTTGAAACTGCTATGTAATAATAATAATACTGTAAAAGTAATGTTTTAGAACAGCCAACATGAATTATCATAACATCGCAACAATACTAGTGATGAAAGTAATTAAGTGGAAAAAGCATATATTTGCAAATGAAATAAATATTTATGATCATAAAAAAGATCAGTTCTTATTTTAGCAGACGAAAAATAACATTTATAGTTTTTAATAAGAGCAAGCGCCCTTGCTGGCACAAGGCCAGCTTAATCTACAATAACAGTAAGAATGTCAACAAAAGCATATACAGTATAGTCTTCCCTCCTCCAAGAGGCGTGTTTATCGTTTCCGATAATGTCGACCTCTGTTGATCAACTAGCAAGTCGCCTCAAAGAGCAAACAGAAGAAAAAAAAAAGTTAATGAACTGATATTCATAATATTTCATCTCGTGAATTTCAGCTTTCAGGTATTTGAACTCGGAAGTCAGTGAAAGACCCCTTCAGTGAATGATTTACTTCCTTATATCTCAACTGTCCTTGAATTGACGGCATAATGTGAACACAAGAGCAACGAATAACATTGTATGAGCCTTTTCGTCTCATTTTTAGAAAACAATGTTCTTTCCATTTGTTTTCATTCTTTACTGTCAAGTTAACGAACTTGTTCTCAGAAGATATGTCTGTCATTTATTATGAAAAATTATATATTTATGGAAATACATGATAATTTGTTTTGTGTTTGCCAGTTTTAAATTCTTTATTGAATACGTTATTCAGGCAGAATTATGTAAACGTGCAGTATCCAAGGTGCAGAGCTCAGTTACCAAGGTCATTGGATAGACGTCTTCTTTTTAATTTCGTTCAAAAGGCCGGGTCTTGTCTTTTCCCGGGCTGTGCAAAGTTTTAGATTTCGGTTTGAAAGATTAAGATTTTGAATAATGAACTGTTAATTAGTTATAGTTGTCAAGCTACAGCTTATGCTGCAAGTAGTATGCAATCAGAAGAATAAAAATTCTAAACGAGTTTGAATCATTGAGATTTCGACAAAAATATTGACTTTTAATCATTAAAAAGCTCGTATAATGCTAACGATCGGCGAATATGCAATAAGCTATCAGCAGATTACTGGCAACTAGTTAAATATTTTAGTCTAAAGATTAATTGAAATGCTGTGCCAATCATAAACACACCACCAGTTTCAAATTGGCCTGTAGGACAACGTAGCCATTATTGAAAGCTTGTCGCGTGGAGAAATGATTAATCTCGTACGTTGTTTTCTTTTCAAGTCCCCTCCTCGCTGCCAGACGAACGATCAAAGCAAAGCATAGAGGTCACTCACGACAGTCTTTCTCAGTCAGTCAGTGGACGGGGCGTGAGGTGTTTCGTGTAAAAAAAAACTTTGCTGGGTGTGGTTTTTTTTCGGTTTTTAACAATTCTCTCAGTTCGATTTTATAATTCAAGGAAAGACGATCGTTATTGCAAACAAAAACCTGATTAAAAAAAAAAAAGTAACTGACAGCGACCGAGTGCGAGGTCCTACGAAGAGAACGATAATTTTTCGGGTGAGTTCTTCTTCAATAAGTAAGACTTGAGAAAAGATTAGTCATGAATTTTTTGGTTTTGGCCGTCATTTGCTCCGTGGCCTGTGCTGTAGTCTATGTGATAGAGTCGAGGAAGAAGAAAAAACAGGAACAGGAGGCGTCGTAATGTTCTGAAACGAAATAAAAACATTGCTCTGAAAAAAAAAAAGTTTTTTTTAGTTTAAGTCAACCGCGTGCTGTAATATGCCTGGCCACTCGAATGTAAACATTCTCATTTTAAAGTTGTCCTTTTAACTTTGCTGCAAAAACGATTGACAACATTTTATTTGTATAATTTCAGAGGTCGAATATTTGGGTCAGTGAGGTCGCGACTGGCACTCCAGGCTATTGTATTACCTTCAACAACAGCACTTTTTTTTTTCTTTTTCTTTTTTTTTTTTTCACGCCACACAGCACAAACTTCCCTGAAACCGACACGAGAGCTTTTGATGATTTCGTAAACAAAACTTCATTTATTACACCTCTACAACAACAGCAGCTCTGTACACGATTATACGATTATTTTCATTATCATTTTTTAAGAGTATAACAATTATATCAAGTAATTATTAAAAAAAACACTATACAGTTTTTATAGACCTGTTTTTGGTATTAAGTAGATCTAGAACCACCCAAAAAAATGAATTAACGACCCAGACATGTTTCATTTCACACAGTCTTTTATTCCAACATTCGATCGAGTATAAATACGAAACATTTGCGCTAGCACAGTAGTTCATGTAACTTTTTTTGATAAAATAGGCCTATTAGTACCCATAGAGCTTCCGCGTAGCTGGATAAAAACACAGGATATCTTAGTTTTTAATAATAGATAAAGCTTGAAGAATTTTTACGCACACCCACATTTACATAGAACATACAACGTTACTAGAAACACTTGACAATTAAGACACTGTTGGAAACCGGTTCACTTAGGCTACGAAGACAAGCCCACCATGTCTTGGGCAGACTTTGTCAACTGGCTCGACGACAACAAAGTTGTGCTGATCGCTGTCACTTGTTCAGGTAAGTGGTAAAAAAGGTTTAGTTATTAATTAGAGGTAGTTTTTAGTATCATCGTTAGTTAGTTACTTTGATGCAGCTTTGTTGGTTGATAAAAGGTAGTTTATTCTGTTGTTGGGTAGTTATTGTACTGAAACGTGGCCATAAAGTAGTACCTAAGATAATTTTGTAAAATTTGTCCGACTGTCCGCTTAGGTAAGGTTTTTAGAACATACCCAATATCTGTGCAGGTAAAACCTAACTCCATAGGCTATACATCACTCTATGGGTGATGTAGAGTCAACATTTTATGTGGTGGATCTAGGCCAAGGGTCTAGGTAATAACTGGAAGCCAATGGGAATTTGCCAATGCTGCAGTGCGTATTGCATTTCGCAAAGTTAGTTTTTAATTTTATTTTGGCCACCAGGCCAGAACGTGACTACATTTTCTGCAGTTAAAATCGGAAACATATCTCAAGTGAATTGGTAACTTTAATGTTGCGGGATCTTTTTCATTTCTTGTGATTGGGATAGGCCATTTTTGACGTTACGTGATTCTTTGTGGCATTCGTGACACATTACTGAATATTTTGGTGGGCCAAACACGAAACGTTTGCGTGATACCGCATTTGTATCATTGTATTTAGCCAGTAACTTAACTGTTACAGTTCTTGGCTGATTATTTGTTGAACACTAGGCAGTCTGCTGCAGCAGATAGTGTCGTTTTTAGTATCAGGTTTAATACTTCTCGGTATGCTAAGATTTTCATCGTGGCTACAACTAGGATGAGGAATAGTTTGCATAGCGCAGAGGAGAGGAACAGATTCATTCCTACTCTCTTCTGACGTCTTGTGAATTCAGGTGTATCGGTTTTATTTTCTGTCCTTCATTTTTATTTAGTTATCACCTTTTCCTATAACTCTCTCTCCTCTCTCTCTCTCTCTCTCTCTCTCTCTCTCTCTCTCTCTCTCTCTCTGCAGGTTGACTCTGCTGGCCGCGAGTTCGAATCTCCGACCGGCCAATGAAGAATAAGAGGAATTTATTTCTGGTGACAGAAATTCATTTCTCTGTATAATGTGGTTCCGATTCCACAATAAGCTGTAGGTCCCGTTGCTAGGTAACAAATTGGTTCTTAGCCACGTAAAATAAGTCTAATCCTTCGGGCCAGCCCTAAGAGAGCTGTTAATCAGCTCAGTGGTCTGGTTAAACTAAGGTATAGCCTACTTAAATTTTTTGACTTCCCTATTGAAGCCTTTTTGGTTTATTATAATATGTTTACTCTGTTCGTAAGGGTTTTCGGGAAAGGATTTTTAAGAAAGACGGGAGAAATGTTAGGCCATGTTAAACTAACAGTGTATAACATCCGAAGCCGAATACAGGATTCACATTAAGTTCGTTACAAGAAAATACAGAATACAGGAAATAACGAAACATTCCGGATATAAAGCACGCGGGTGCCTGTTGGTAAGGCCCAAGGCGTTATTGCCTTAAGGAGGGCAAACCCCTTTAAAGTTGTGAAGACTCTTGCACTTGGTTTGAAGTTGTCGGCCACTCCAGTTGCGTCCGAAATAATTAGCAGATATGGCATTATTATTATTATTATTATTATTATTATTATTATTATTCATAATGCTTATTCGTATTATAATGTACAGTACGTGATCATTTTTAGGCCTATATATCTTGTAATGTTGCTTTTCGTACAATTAGGCCTATGACTTTCCGAGATATGTCAAGGAAGATATTGAAATATATATAATATATATATATATATATATATATATATATATATATATATATATATATATATTAGGTCTTTCCTAGAAAGCGACCCCCAAGTGTTTTAACCCGGTAAGTAACCACCTTTTGCGGCGTGTTTAGTACAAATTCCGTTGGGGATTACTGTAAAAACGTAAACAAAAGCTGTAAATATCATAAAGATAATGACCCCAAGAAATATTAGTCCTAGATAACGACCCCCGAACTTTGTTGAGGTCACTATCTAGGAAAGATCCATACACACTATATATATATATATATATATAACATATATATATATATATATATATATATATATATATATATATATATATATATATATATATATATATATATATATTTCCTTTATGTATCTCGAAATGCATATATATATATATATATATATATATATATATATATATATATATATATATATATATATATATATAGTACATTATCATCTCTTAATCTTAAAGTACATCAACTCATTGCAATAGTGCAATTACGCTGCAGCAAAAAATCTCAGAATGTATTTTTTTCAGAAAAAAATTCCGGGCGAATTATTACGCTGTGGTTAATAATTCACCTGAGACTAAATTCAGCGCCACTAAACTTGTTTTGCATTTAATTACTTGGCCAATTAGAGAGCAATTAGTGGTAAATTACGTTTTTCTCAAGGGTGGAAAATTACGCCGTTATTGTGGGAGGCGTAATTTTGCAACGTCTCGCATGAGGTACACTACTCATGCAGTCTCGCGCACACATACATACATACATACATACATACATACATACATACATACATACATACATACATATATATATATATATATATATATGTATTATATATAATCTATGTATTATATATAAACAGTATGGATATATATATAATAAATATATATGTGTATATATATAATATATATATATATATATATATATATATATATATATATATATATATATATATATATATATATATATATATATATATAAGCGTAATGTTTGGTGCGATGTGTAATATTGTTCCTGTAGATCTGCAAATTCTTTACAACTTCATTTGGTGTATCAGCATAAGAAATCAACCGTTTATAACACTATAAACCAAATGTCTCGTGAATTTGGTGGGTTTTCACAACGGGTTACTCTTACTAAGGTGACGTCATCGTGACTATCATCTAGAACTTATAGCTTAGTTATAAGACCTCTGACACGACGTCCTGGTGTCACAAATACCAGGGTCACCAAAAGAAAATAGAAGATAGTAATGTTTACACGAGCTGAAATAAAGGGGAATTTCTTCATTCTCTCTCGGATTTCAAGGCTTACAGTGGAAAACGTATCCAACCCAAAAATAAGGTAAAATGAGAAAGTTTGCGAGGTCATTGTAACTTACAATGACAGTGACAATGGTCGCAATTTTTCCGTTTTGAAAGAAGCGGGAAAGTGAAGAAGAATCCAAGAGATGAGTCTTTTCTTATTTTTCCACCAGGAAGGGGCGTTCATCTAGTCTCCGGGCTGGTAACGGGAAAGCGTTAGGAGCTTATAATTCCTGTAGTTCTTTTTTTTTTTTTACCGAAGGGATTTTTAAATAGGTAGTTTTGTACGAATGACAACACATTGTGATTTTCCGGAGGATTAAGATATGAATAAAAGTAATATCATGGTGTGTTCTTAATCTACTGTGAGTTCAGAATTTACGCTTACACAAACAGCACATATACATACATACATACATACATACATACATAAATGAATAGATAAATATATACATACATACACAATTATATATATATATATATATATACAATTTTGTTTTACATATGAAAGTGTAACTTCCTTACCCGCAGTCTTCCTGCCCTGTAAGTCTTCTCATAAACAGTTCAGCCAGAGACATAGTAAAGAACTGTTGCATCAGCCTAATCCCCTCTCTTGAGGAGACTGAATAACGCATCCCCCACCCCTCCTCCCTCACCCCCTCCATCCCAGTGGCCGTCCTCCCAGTTCTTGTAAGTTTACGGGTTGCATGGGGCTATCCTACGTATGGCTTCCTGTCGAAGCGAGCGCTGCGCTTTTGTTTCTTTCTTCCGTATTTCCCTCTTCTATGACCGCGGAACCATAGCCTCCCAGAGGATGTCGGGCGGTTGGAAGTTCAGAAGTTCAGAGGAAGATGCAGTATTTTGCTACCCAGATACAGTTCAACCTGTATTTTAATATTTGACTTACATTTTTATTCATTCGTTAATTTGTTAATTTATCTGGTTTTCCTAATAACTTTCTGTATTTCTTATTACCTTCTGTTACTTCCTCCGATTGAACACCATATTCTTTGGAGGCTTGAATTTCAAGTCAGTGGCTCCTGTGGGTTTGTTCCATTTGAATAGGGTTCATCTAATAATAATAATAATAATAATAATAATAATAATAATAATAATAATAATTTATACAACCTGTTGGAGTTGTACCTTGAGGAACTGAAGGCTGGTCCTTGTGGAGACTTTTATGTCAGGCTCTCCAAACAACAATGACAAAGAACACGTGAAATAGCGTCTGTGCATTGAAGAGCACAGGCGTTATATGCAAGCATTCTTTCTCTCTTGAGAGGTGGATAATTATCATTATTCAGAAGATGAACCCTGTTTATACTGAACAAACTCGCAGGGGCCACTGAATTGAAATTCAAACTTCCAAAGATTATTATGGTGTTCATTTGAAAGAAGTAACAGAATAGGAAATACAGAAAAAATAGATCAACTTTCAGAGGAGAATAATTAAATGAACAAATTAATGAATAAATTAACAAATGTCACCTTGTACTTATAGCTAATATTCAGTTTTTTCGAGATAAATCATCGAAAATTTAAGTCAGTCACATACAAGCATAAATTTAGTATCTAATTGTTATCCCATAAAAATCTATATTTATTTATTAATTTATTATTATTTTTTTTTTTTGGAAGGATAACTCCAGAATGGACGAACAGAATTTGATCAAAGTTTCCATATATATATATTTTTAGGAAACCTTGTCTACATGATCAAATTTTGGAGAAAAAAATCAGCTGAAAATGGTCATGGTTTCTACGAAAACAGTTATTAAACTCTGATGACCTGGAGAAAGTTACCTCATGGATATATCTGAAAAATGTTCATTTTCGTCCATCCGTCCTTGAGACATCGTGCTGTAGTACAGATGATTACGGGCAAAAACGTAATATGCTACCAACAGCATGTAGCCTAAATGAATTAATATTGAAATGAACACTTTTCCATGCCTCCTCATGTGAGCTTTTGTGGCTTGTTTGAGGTACGTGTACGTGTTTCTCCTTCGGACCGTGATTTCAGACTCTTTCCTTGACGAAATAAGACCGTATGTACTTCACGTACTGTGTACATGACATACACATCAAGACCAGGTACCTCGGGCAGGCCACAGGTATCGATTCACAATACGATGACGTATATTCAGTGATGAATAATGATGAAAAGGATCTTTGACCAAGCTGACTAAAGATTTCTTTATTAGTAAACTGAAATCAAAATTAGATGTTACATCAGGTTGACATGTCATGAGATCTTAAAGTTTACTGTAGAACTTATCAAAAATTGATGAATCACTTTTGAGTAATTTTAGGTGAAGATTCTGCCAGTACAAAACTGACCTAAATGTCTTTGCAGTAACGCACTGTTAAATTAAGGCAGTAATTTTATGAATAGATATATGTTAAGCCTTTCAAAGACTTCTCAATAATGTCTGAAAGCTTTAGCCAGAGTTACCTTAGAGAGCGTGTGTCCTTAATAGCTTTGAAGTGCAATAGAAAGTCCTTTATGGTGAATAAATGTCTGAAAATTTTAGCCAGTTACCTTAGAGCTTTTCTGTCCTTAACATCTTTGAAGTGCAACAGAAAGTGCTTTATGGTGAATAAATGTCTGAAAGCTTTAGCCAGAGTTACCTTAGAGCTTTTCTGTCCTTAATATCTTTGAAGTGCAATAGATAGCGCTGTATGGTGGGCAATGGTGCAGTATGTTTGGGGAGGTTTAAACTCACCTCTGATGAGCCTGTGTTGTGAACTACCTACACAGGGAGTTCACAGAAACTGAGGTGATGTACAGTAAGATTAAGAGACAGTCATTTTTGCGAGTATAGCCATTGATTAGGGAAAACCTACCTGAACTCTGCTGACGCTTTGCTTGTCAGTGAATGAAGAGGCGGAAGTTCTTATCTTGCCCTTGCTCGATGGAAACAGTGAAAAGGAAAAGGATGGGGTTCGGGAGTGTTTAGTTGGTCGCTTTTCAAGAATTCTCCAGTAAGGTAACCTCTCTCTCTCTCTCTCTCTCTCTCTCTCTCTCTCTCTCTCTCTCTCTCTCTCATACAGTATATCGGATTTATCGTTAGTTCCTGCAAACAGCAGTTCATTTAATCTCAGTAAAGTAAATTGTTGCTCAATAAAGTAAGATATTATTCAGAAAAGGTCAGAATATTTTGATTTCAACGCCATTCGTAGTACTTGTAGGTAATCGTTGCCGACATGAGCTAAGTCCACATTTGACAAACTAGAGAAGGGAACTGATAGAGTTGCTGTTGCTAGGTTGTATTTGTGTTGCCATGTGCTCGTGATTCATATATGGTGGCATCATCGGTGTTACGAATGATAACGTGGCTGATAAGATCCAAACTACAGCATTACCCTGGGACTACGGACACTGGTGCCACGCATCTACATCATTCATGAAGTAGAGATTCTACATTCTTCAGACTTTACAAAGCATTTCTCCTCTTTCAGTGGAGGATAGGCCTACCATCGTTATCCCATCACTCTTTAGTTAGGTCTAGTTTCAATCTTAAGACTAAACAAGGAGGTTGAGACTAAAGCATTCATGAGGTAGGCCCAGTGGTGTTACCATGGTTGTTCTACATTAAGATTTTACATAGGTTTCTTGGGTTAGGCCTAATCTCATCGTGGGTGCTTTACTCCTGAAAGATATACACATTCGTGTGTAGGCCTATCCTTACCGTGGGGTATACTACCTTTCTTAAAGAGGAACCCAGTTTATGGTGACGATTTGGTTGCCGATATAGCCTAAGTTATGTGTGTTTGTATCAGACTTATAGCTTCATATTCATACATACACTAAATATGGTTATAACATTCAAGCTTTTCCTCGTATTTAAAACATTCTACATACAAAATAATTTTCTGTTTCTAGATGACTTTAGACCTATATGATCAAAATATTCTGGCAATTCTCAGCACTGCGCAAATATTTTTTATAGGGTACAAACTGTAATTATGTCACGCAGTATTGATGTGACAAGTTATTGATGGGCGCAAAATTACGCCAATGATATTGACTGCCGTGGCCTACTCTACAGTAGAGTGCTTCTGTTTGTATATTTTAATCGTAAGTTTGAAACTAAATCAATGTCTTGCTCTGCATATATATATATATATATATATATATATATATATATATATATATATATATATACATATATATATATATATATATATAGCAATATATTATTTATATTATCAAATATATATTAAAATATATGATTTAGTTTCAAATATATTAATATATATATATATATATATATATATATATATATATATATATATATATATATATATATATATATATATATAGATAGATAGATAGATAGATAGATAGATAGATAGATAGGTGGATTGGGTGATAGAGTAATAGTTTATATATGTGTATATATATATATATTATATGTATGTGTATGTATGTATGTATGAGTGTGCGTGCTATGTGTTATGTGTATCGATGTTTATTTCTTTTTTACGCATTTACTTCCGCTTTCAACGGTCATGCGCGCATGCGTAAATGCACAAAGAACAACATCAAAACGAAAGCCTCTCCCTTCACGAGATTACGACAGGAAACTAGGTCAGAGCCGACTCTTTTTTTTTTTTTCCCAAAAGCTCATCAACTCCGCGGCGAATAATCAAGTGTTGTCACTGCAAACATTGTATTGGCTGCAAATTGGATTTTTTTTTTTTTTTGCGACCTTGTTTGATTATCGAGTTGTAGACAGGGCGTGAAATATAGGACATATGAAGTCTGATTCTAACTAGCTTTTGGTGTTAGTAATAACTTTATATGTATATTCATACGTAGGCCTATAAATATGTATATATATACAGATATACTGTATATATATATTATATATACAGGTATATATATAAATATAGTGTACTTATACAAATATGTATAGTATATACTGTATGTATATATACATATATATATGTGTGTGTGTATGTATAGATAAAATCCCAGTAGCATAATTGTAACAATACCTATAGGCCTACTGCCTCACACTCAAACAGTAGCTGCATAGTCAATGTAAATGTAAGTATCAGTCGTTTTTTATAGTTAGCCCTTCTCCCTTTACTTCCAGGCTCCGGAATCCCATACCCTCCTCCGTATTCCCTGAACCCTTATGACCATCCTCGCACCAAGTAGCAGAATTGTTGCCAGCTAGTAGGACGCTTAAATGGACGACATTTCCCTTGTAGTAGAGATCTCCGCCGGCCTCGGTATGTTTCTGGCTAGTTTTTGTGATTTTATTGTCACTGTTAGGATTAGCTAGGCCTATGGATAAAGAGGTAATTAAATAAAGAAGTGAACTAACAGTTGGTTGAATATTTGAATAAAAATGGGAGATATAAACGTAAAAAAACAAAGTTATTTGGAAAGGTTCAGACACAGCTAGAAATTATATACTGTGATCCAAGAAATTTCATCAGCTCTCTCTCTCTCTCTCTCTCTCTCTCTCTCTCTCAAGCTTCATTATAATCCGTGCTTTTTTAATTCTTAAACGAACATTTGGCTGTGTGGTTAATCCCTCTCTCTTCTTCGCGATCACACCATACAAAGCATCCTAGTTAAGGGTTTACTCTTCGTAAGCAACAGGGTCGCTTGAGGGAGAAATAGCACAGAAGTGGCCGCTTGGGTGTTACAGGAGATAAGCACTGGAGTCCCTCTGTTCTCACACCAGGCGTCCATCAAATAGCGAAGTCATGCGAGCAAGTTTTCTGTCGCCTTTTAACCACTTTACCGCCAATCTTTCCCCCAACACACCAATGTTGAGCAGATGTACGACATCAAATTTTGCTCAATCATACACCGGAAAAATATGAACCGCGTGATGCAGATTTCGGCGACAAGACTCATGTAAAAAAGCGACGAAGTTTCTTCGGAAGTATCAAGTTATCTGTACAGCTTATAATCAAAGCCACCGAAAATAGACCTATCTTTCGGTGGTCTCGGTATAATGCTGTATGAGCCGTGGCCCATGAATCTTCAACCACGGCACGGTGGTGACCCTGTCCTATACCGTTGCCAGACGCACGATTATGGCTAACCTTAGCCTTCTTCTTCGTTTAACGTGCTTTTTCCCATTAGCCTTAAATAAAATAAAAACTACTGAGGCTAGAGCTTCAATTTGGTATGTTTGATGATTGGAGGGTGGATGATCAACATAGCAATCTGCAGCCCTCTAGCCTCAGTAGTTTTTAAGATCTGAGGGCGGACAGAAAAAGTGAGGACAAAGAAAATGCGGACGGGCAGACAATGCCGGCACAATAGTTTTCTTTTTAGAAAACTAAAAGATGGGACTAAACGTGCTCGCGTGACATCCTCGCTGGGACGCCGCATACTACGATAAAATCCATGACACAGTTTTCTGGGCAACTAGACCTACGTAGCAGTGTTCGGAAATCCATCTTGATCGATCTTGGCAATGACCTATTGTTGTGCAGGAGTGCAGGTTCCATCATACAGGCATGTATCCTTGGTGTCTGTTTGCACCTTGTAGCCAGGGTTTACCAGAATCATCCAGTATATGACTGCAAGCAAAGACTGGCATTTTTGTTGTCCTGAACGAGAACTTATGTCAGTACGTTCCTGACTGACGACAAAGTATTTCCAATTAGCGCAGAAGAAGCACGATTAATTAGTGCTAGTAGTTATTGCATGAGATACTCTAGGATAGAATGATTTCATTAATTACTTTGTTGTAAAACAAAAATCGTCAGGATTATCGTTTGGTAGGCTAGGCATGAAGTCTCTAAATTTACAGAAAGATATAAATTTTCACATAAACGTAACATTCTACATGATAATTTATTTACAGAATAGATAATATTGAGTATTTTACTTTGTTAAGTATAAGTTGACTGCTAAAGGTGGTAAGCAAAGTATCTGTTCATGTCACCAAACAATTCGGCCCATGTGACAACACTGTTACGCTTTTATTGATGGTATGGCTGCACAAGGTGAGAGAGAGAGAGAGAGAGAGAGAGAGAGAGAGAGAGAGAGAGAGAGAGAGAGAAGAGTGGGGGAGAGTTAGTAAAAGGGAGCTTAGGCCTAGAAAGCAGTTGCAACTTGAATTATTGGGATAGTTTAAGATATTCGCTCTTCTCATGAACAGTAAAACGTGCATAATGGTAATTTCATGGAGATGATATCCCCTTAAAATCAGGCCACAATGCAATCACATTTCTTAGTTTCCGCACTTTTCTGTCTGCGCTCAGATCTTAAAAACTACTGAGGCTAGAGGGCTGCAAATTGGTATGCTGATCATCCACCCTCCAATCAACAAACATACCAAATTGCAGCCCTCTAGCCTCAGTAGCCTTTATTTTATTTAAGGTTAAAGTCAGCCATGATCGTGCTTCTGGCAACGATGTAGGATAGGCCACCACCGGGCTGTGGTTAAAGTTTCATGGGCCGCTGCTCCTACAGCATTATACCGAGACCATCGAAAGATAGATCTATTTTCGGTGGCCTTGATTATAAGCTGTAGCGGCTGTACAGAAAACGCGATTGTACCGAAGAAACTTTGGTGCACTTTTTACTTGTTTAAGTTTTTTGAGTTCCTGTACGACTAAACCAAACGCCATCGAAATAAACCCTTCATTAATGACCTCTCGTTACTTCATGAAAGTTCGAAAAAGCCTCAATTGCCTTTCAACAAAGTCGTGAACGAAACCAATGAACATCACGAGGGTCTTGGAACGCAATCTTTTGTGGTTATCTGACCACGTGAAACCTTATATCGGTCTATCCTGACACGAGGTTTCTAGGTATTTCCATCCCTTTGTGCATGTTCCCTAGACGCATGATTCGTGTTGCTTGTTTTTCTCGATGCCCAACGTGAAATCTCAAGTAATTTACCGTCGATCTGTACATTTTATAAGCTGTGAATAGCAACTTTTAACTTGAAATTTAGTGTTAGAAAAGAAATAGAATATCCTTGCCAGCGCATTGCGGTTGATAAGTCTAGCGCTGAAAGACAAGTAACCAGTGGGTTGCTGTCGCCACAAAAACCACTCCTGCTAAAAACTCGATACCAGTTGAGAAGAGGTTTTTTCTTTGTCCGAGTAGTATGTGTTTCAGTACTTTTACGTAAGTTATCATGTCAAAGTTTTTTTCCTGGGGTGGGGTGGGGAGGGGTGCAGATTTTACCTCTGAAGTGATCATATCTAGGTTCCTGGAATTCCCCCAAATATTTTTCTATGGTGCTTTCAAAAACATCGGCTGTCTTATCGGAATTCAAAGATCTCTATGTATTTTGGAAGGATATTATTATTATTATTATTATTATTATTATTATTATTATTATTATTATTATACGGCAAGTTTTGCTTCAGCTCTTCACTAAACTAAAGCAGATAAAACTTGAAGCAGCATGTTGAATATTACGGACCACAATTGGCAGGATGTCATAAGGAACAGTAACTCTTCTTATAAGTATTCTTTTTGATGCATTTCTTCGGTCTTTGGGTATTTGTACTATTGACCAGGTTAATATTTCTCTAATGTCTTTGTTATCTAGTCGAAGACCGTGCCATGTTCCGTCTCGTGGACAATGACGACTGTTTCTTGCCGTTCTCGTTGCTGGTCTGATCTAAACGTCAAAGTCAAATCCCTCCACTTTTTTCGTATGCACCCCTGTTTCGTCTGACCTTGGTAGCCTCCTTCTGGATTTAGGGACCATATTCATTAGTCTTTTGAGGTGTCATAGAATTACACAGTGCCGCGCCAGAGGTTTTTAATTAGTGATACCTGTACGTTTACAGTGCTACTGTCAGGTATCTTGCACCATATCTTCACTTTTCTGGCTTAAAAATGTGGTTTATGGGTGTGGTATTGCCTGGTTGATTTATCTTTGCTCTGACCTTTGGATGCAAGCTGCTGACCTGTATTCATGCTTGATCCTGTTGAGTGATGGTTAAATGAACAGATCTCAGAGATCGCATTATAATCCTTCTGGCTGAAGAACTTGCTTTTGTGTGACAGATGGCGTTCCTATCGTACATTTACATGAATTTCCTAATCTATGGCTCCTGATCTGTAGACATTGCCAGGCTTATATCGCTGTGTGTGTGTGTGTGTGTGTGTGTCTGTGCGCGCGTATGTATGTATTTTTGTGTCTGCTTGTTTCCCGGTGAGCTGATAGGGAGTTCTTCCGGCTAGGGAGTTCCTCTTTTTAGGCAGCCATGAAACGTCCCCAGGCCACCAGAACCTTCATTTACTCAGGGGATATCACCAATCCTCCGGATTACGTGGTTAGCGACTAGTTATTCCCCTCTGCCACGAAGCTTTGGAATTCTCTCTTGATTCCCCAAACCAACCCTCTTTGAAGGGGTGGATCTGTCAGTGTTTTGAGTGTAGGATCTACTCTTTTGTTGCAGTTGTGGTTCTTCTTCTTACTTTTGTTGTCGTTGATACCTGAAATAGATAATAGCTTAAAATAGCCAGTCGTGCTGCCATTTCCATAAGCAGAACTCTTGAAGCATTTTAAAGCCCTCCGAGTCAGGTTAAACGCTCCTCCTTCGGGAGAAAGAACCCCACCAAAGTCCCCCAGGAACACTTAGGTACGGAGGAAGCCTTAGGATTTCTCCCGTTCCCTCGGAGGGACTGAAGACTCGCTTAATCTCATCATTGAAGGGGAACGACGGAAAAGGAAGGCAGGCTGTTTAGGGCTCTTTTATTTTCCTGTAGTTTATTTGTCTATTTTCTTTTTAGTTTTCTGTAAAAGAAAACTATTGTGCCGGCTTTCTCTGTCCGTTCGCACTTTTTCTGTCCGCCCTCAGATCTTAAAAACTACTGAGGCTAGAGGGCTGCAAATTGGTATGTTGATCATCCATCCTCCAATCACCAAACATACCAGATTGCAGCCCTCTAGTCTCAGTAGTTTTTATTTGATTTAAGGTTAATGTTAGCCATAATCGTGCTTCTGGCAACGATATGGATAGGCCACCACCGGGCCGTGGTTGAAGTTTCATGGGCCGCGGCTCATACAGCATTAAGCCGAGACCACCAAAAGATAGATCTATTTTCGGTGACCTTGATTATACGCTGTAGCGGCTGTACAGAAAACTCGATTGCGCCGAAGAAACATCGGCGCATTTTTTTGTTCTTTGAAGAGACGGTCTTCCTGGAGTGCGCGTGAGCTCTTGAATCAGTTAGATCAATTGATTAGAAAACAATAGGTCAGTCAGTCAGGTACATAGTAACCAGTCAGTGGTCTGGAAAGCCTGTGAACTGGTTTCTCAGTCACGCGATTGTTTCTGTTCAGATTCAGTGGATGAGTTTCCTTATTCAGACAGGAAATAACTCAGGTCTGTAATTTCACCTGTCATAGATTTGGTAATAATAATAATAATAATAATAATAATAATAATAATAATAATAATAATAACCGTGACTGTGGTGATGGGCGAAGCAACTGAATACATATCAGCATTACTTACTTAACAGAATTTTATTTTCTTGAGCTCTGTGAAAATTCATAACAGCTTATAGGCCCTTTGGAATGGGCACCTAATGCCGTTTTCTAGCCCAGGCCTGAAGCAACCAAAAACGAAGAAAGGGGTGAAGAACCTCAGTCCCTGAAGGGAAAACAGAAAATTGCAGAAAATTCCAAAACATTCTCTGAACTTTACCACTGATTAAAGTAGCATTTTTCTGGACGAACCAATGACGACTGTTGCATATAGAAGACGCAACCTACTCGCTTCACAAAACGGACACACGACAGTCGTAAATAAAGAGTACTGTATGCCAAGACACGGATAAGCGCCATAGCCACAGGTGACTTAGCAACATTGGTGCCAGTCTGAAGACCAGGCTGGTTGGTACTCCATAATCTCGTGGGCCCCCCCAAAAAAAAAAAAAAAAAAAAAAAAAAAAAAAGCGAAAATGCTTTGCCACCTTTGTCAAATTCGCGTCTCTCGCTTTGCTGTGATATACTTTGTTTATTTATGTATTTATTTATTTGTTGTTATTATTTTTTGCTTTTATTGTCTCTTATTTTAACAGCCTATTGGTGGGTAGTTTTTATTTAGTGCACGCTAGGTGGAAGTTAGGGTAGTGTCTTGCTAACTTGTTTCAGTAATAATAATAATAATAATAATAATAATAATAATAATAATAATAATAATAATAATAATAATAATAAAACAGTTGTAAAAAAAGATATTATAAAAGATTACACTGGCAAAATTTTCATTATGCTTTATTATCTCATTTGTTGTTTGAATGTAAATGATTGCATGATAATAGTGAAATTAATAGTAATAGTAAGTACTAGTAATAATAGTAAATACATACATTGTTTCAGCATGAATCCTTACACAAATTCAGCAACTCAGGGAATCTGACATAGAGATTTAAGAGTTGCATAACCACAGAGTCTACGGAGCAAAAATGGCCTGACGTTGCGGAGTTGGTGGGGAGGGAGGGGGTGGAACTGAATATAATTACTCGGTTTGAAGACCAAATTGTCTCACCCTTACGTCATTGGCTCTCAGGCCTAATTGTAACCCCCTACAAACCTCTCCGTTTTTGGTAATCTCGATTTGTCACGCGAATCTTCAGAAAGTTATTTTCAAGGAGTTTCTCGTCTTGCAAAACTTGATTTCACAGATACAGATTCATCAAAGAATAGTTGCTTTTGTTTAATACTCTGCACGCAACTGTTTTAAAGCTCTAAATATGATAATATTCCGTAAGAATGCAGACTCAAGCGAAGCCACAAATGGTATGTTAGTAGGGGAGAAGTTGTGGTGAGGGGATATTGTACTGTAGTGAGCACAAAGCTCAGCAAAGTAAGACGCTTGCTCTTTGAGTTGTGTTTCTAAATTTAAGACAACGGAATCTCTTAGTCATCGATCATATTTTTGTCGAGAATTCTGGGGACAAGATTAGGGTTGCCATACGTCCGGATTTTCCCGGATGTGTCCTGCATTTAGGTGTCAAAATCCTCGTCCGGGGGGAATTTTAAAATTTCTACAAGTGTCTGGAATTTCAGCTCTCATACAAATAAACAAAACGTAGAGCGAGTATTTTCACTAAAGAAAAGTCAGTGGACAAAAGAGAGGAATAATTTGAAAGTTGCTACAATGAAGGGTCTCTTGACATGACAATACAACTTCCATGAGACATCATGAAATGACTTCTACAACTACGTAAGATTCAGTAAAGTTCTCTTGAAAAGTATCAGATCTTCTCAGAAATATGGATGGACAACATACAGCCACAGACATAATAAGCAAAGAAGACTGTAACTAGATTAAGATTAAATAGAAATTCAAGATAACCAGCCTTATGTTAAGGTAAGTTTTTTTTATTATTATTTTATCATACACACACGATTGCACATCAGTGATAGATCGTACAAACTGCATTTTTTTTTTAACTAGGGAAGCGTCCTGTATTTTGAATGTTCAGATATGGTAACCCTAGACAAGATTCGTGTCAACTTTTGATCGAGAATGTTACCTTCGGTTAGGTTAGGTTTGGTTTGGTTCAGTGTTTGTGATTTAAGAACCTACCAATTCCTACTAAATACCGCACTTAAAAGTAAGGGAACACACCCATAGAAATACGATTAGAAGGACACAACGTGCAATGTATATCTCCAATGAATAAAATGCACAAAATACGCGCATGCACACACACACACACACACACACACACATATATATATATATATATATATATATATATATATATATATATATATATATATATATATGTGTGTGTGTGTGTGTGTGTGTGTTTGTGTGTGTGTGTGTTAGAAATATCGACACACAATTACGTGTGGAACAGAAATAAAGGCAAAATTTGACATTAGTTGCGCAGCCTGATTCACGCCAGTCGTTGACCAGGACAGGTTCCTCAAACATAAATAGACAATCTTTCCTATAATGCCAGGTCCTGACCTAACCAGATCTTACCTACCTAACCTATTTTAGGGCTACGTGCCCTGACACCCCAAAAAAAAAAAAAAAAAAAAGCAGTGACCTCTCCTGGTCGGCAACTGGTGGAAATCAGGCTGCGCAACTAAAGTAAAGTTTTACCGAAATAAATTTCTGACTCGTATCAAGATCGAACCCAGGTCTTTCAAATGAAAGACCAAATCGCTGCCAACCAGGCCACACAAGTCATAAAAGAAGCTGGAACCTGAGTACAACGGTACCCAAGGAATTACCTGGGCAGGCTAACTGCTTGCATATATATATATATATATATATATATATATATATATATATATATATATATATATATATATATATATATATATATATATATATATATATATATATACATATGTGTGTGTATGTATGTATGTATGTGTGGGAAATAGATGTATACATCCACAATAGCAGAGAAATAAGCCAAGGACTTTCAAGCAAATTTAAACGGCTCTTTAGATCTTCGCTCAAACTATTGACAGATTTTATGTTACCTTTTCGTTACTGCTTTTTTTTTTTATAACGAGATTCATTATAATGTCGGCTTTGAAATCAGTTCCTTATCTCCACCAGTCACGAAAATAACAGACCCCGTAGTGCGGTGCACTGTAGGCATTACCTAAGGTTCTTTGCAGCGTGCCTTTCTAAGGCCCCTTGCTGCAACCCCTTTCGTTCGTTTTACTGTACCTCTTTTCATATTCTCTTCTTTCCACCCTCTCCTGACAATTGATTCATAGTGCGACTAATTTGAGGTTTTCCTCCTGTTACGCCTTTCAGACCTTTTACTGTCAATTTCCGTTTCAGCGCTGAATGACCTCATAGTTCCCAGCGCTTGGCCATTGGCCTAAATTCTATATTCAGTTTAATTCAATTCACAAAAATAACGGGAAAGTGGTCTTTAAAGTGCCACTTTCAAGTGCTCTGCCCAGTTACCGTAATTCGCCTCACTTGAATCTTAGTTGCTGTTTGTGCGCGTGTATGTTTATCCTTTTTTTTTATTATTTTTAGGTTTATTTGTTACCTTCCCTTCTCTTCTCTTCTTCTCTTCTCTTGTTCATTTTTAGTTTTCTGTAAAAGAAAACTATTGTGCCGGCTTTGTCCGTCCGTCCGCACTTTATTCTCTCTGCACTTTTTCCTGTCCGCACTTGCGAATTGCTATGTTGATTATCCACCCTCCAGTCATCAAACATGACAAATTGCAGCCCTCTAGCCTCCTCAGTAGTTTTTATTTAAAGGATAGGCCACAGCCAGGCCGTGGTTAAAGTTTCATGGGACGCGGCTCATACAGCATTATATCAAGACCACCGAAAGATAGATCTATTTTCGGTGGCCTTGATTATACGCTGTAGCGGCTTTACAGGAAACTCGATTGCGCCGAAGAAACTTCGGCGCATTTTTTTTTATTGTTTATTCGTAAGTCTCAGATCTGTTCTTTTCATTATTTTGCTTTCGTAGGAAACTATAGGTGTCTATAAGTAATAATAATAATAATAATAATAGTAATAATAATAATAATAATAATAATAATAACAACACAGGTTTTCACGTATGAATATGAGCGTAATACTAGCATTACTACTACTACTTCTAATAATAATAATAATAATAATAATAATAATAATAATAATAATAATATGATTGATACATCAGCTGCATTCTTTTTGCATTATAGTTCTTTTCAGCCATTATCATGAATCTTTTGTTTTTTTATATTGCATTCCGCCAGTAACTCTGCAATATACGTCACTTGTTGATCAACGAAGAATTAAACATTCTTTTGCGGGAAATATTTTAATTAATAAGAATATATTACTCCTAATGGATGTTTACAACTCCATATGATACCTCCTACCTACATAATAATAATAATAATAATAATAATAATAATAATAATAATAATAATAATAATAATAATAATAATAACAACAACTCCACAGTTATATATATATGTACATATATTTAAAGATAAAACTGTACGGATAGCTTTAGGGAATCGGTACAATTTCATCTTTAAATATATATATAGGCTACATATACGTAACCGTGGATTTGTTTCACCATTTCAAGACTCACGCTACTACGAGTATTTTTTAATAATGAGAATAGTAACAACAACAACAACAAAACTTTTTTTTCTTCGGGGTTGTGAGGACAAGGGTCCGAATCTCACAAGGGCCCTTAACCGTCGCAATTCGGAGCGGAGATGAAGCAAGAAATTGTGCAGACATTTCGTGAAATGCAGCGGGTGACCGCAGACGGTTTTTGCTCTTATGTATTCCGGCCAGAGGGACGGTTTTCGGTGGCTGGCAACGGGAAGACGCCCAGATAATCGTCCTTCATGAGCGTACGGTCGCTCATTTTTAGTTTCTCTCTCTCTCTCTCTCTCTCTCTCTCTCTCTCTCTCTCTCTCTCTCTCTCTCTCTCTCTCTCTCGTATTTCTTTTTTCTGTGGTTATTTGCGCTGTTCTCGGTTTGTTTAAGTGTAATTATTTTAGTGTATGTGAGAGACAGAATATAAAGACGTGGAAGAAATAAAAGTGAAACAAACATGAGTAAAATAAGGTATAACTATATATACACACATATATGCATACATTATATATGTATACATTTTGTATATATATATATGTGTGTGTTTGTATGTATATCCTATTCAGTGAATTTTGTCCCTGGTAGCTGGTAGTAGACAGTGACAGTGGTGAGTTACAGCCAGGTTTTGATAAGGGCATAGGGCTTGCAGCTTCACCTAGAATGCCTATTGATAATCGGAAAGATAAAACATTCCGGAGCTGCACCTCAGTATCTAGGCATATATGTGCATACATAATATTGCTGTATGTATTTACTTCTTATTATCAGTAATGCTAAGGAAGGGAGACAGCGTAGCGAACTCACACACCCCCCCTCCCTCGCCGCATCCACACACTGCACCACTCAACTCAGTCAAGAGATTAAGGCTTTTTCTTCTTATACATCTTTTATATAAACTCCTCCCCACTTGATACTTCTGATTCATACACTTTCAGCAACCTATTTTCTCCCATTGTTTCAACATGACCAGGCCATCTAAAAATACTGATCCATCTCTTCACCTATGCTGTCCTTTTTACCACTCCTACATACCGCTCTTTGCTCTTCATTTCGGTCCTTATGCTTCGTATGCCCCGTAGGGGGGTTAGTGTCGTCAGTGCACCTCATGCGCTGCACTGTAGGCATTTCTTAAGGTTCTTTGTAGCTCCCTTCTGCCCCTAGCTGCAATCCCTTTCATTCTTTTTACTCTGTCTCTGTTCATATCTTTCTTTCATCTTACTTTCCATCCTCTCCTAACAATTGATTCATAGTGCAACTGCTTTGAGGTTTTCCTCCTGTTACACCTTTCAAACCTTTTTACTGTCAGTCTCTGTTTCAGTGCTGAATGACCTCATAGATCCCAGCACTTGGTCTTTGGCCTAAATTTTATATTCTTACACTTTATATGCCACATAAACAGTCTATCTTAACAGCTTCAGCATTTTTATTCCATTTTCAGTCAACATCCACACATCATTTCGATACAGGGGAGTTGGCTCAACAGTCTTTGGCACATTCTCACGAGTCTCTTCCCAAGCTACCTTCCATGTTTCACCTGTTCTGTGTGTCACCTCTGTTCTCTTCCTTTATTAGATGTACTTTCAAAAACCTCAAACACAACTGTTTCTTTCACCATCTATATAAACATTAATTGCTTCCTTTTCCTGGTCAACATTTACCCTCATAACTTTACTCTTATATTTAGCCTCAACTTTCTTGCAAAGCTCTCAGTTTTTTTCATGAGTTTCTGCAGTTTCTATTCACTGCCCTTAATCAGAACTGTACCATATGCAAACATAAAAACTTTGGTTCTACATCTGCTCTCCTTGCTATGACTTCTCTCATCAATCCATTCATAAAGACATTAAACAGCCATTTGGACATAACGTGCCATTATCTCAGACCCACTTTTGCACCAAACCAGTCACTTTCCCATCTGCATATTAAAAAACATACTTTGTTTCTGTCATGAAAACCTTTAATCGTTCCCAAAACCTTATTTTCTGTTTTGTGCATCAAAAGGAGGCCACCTTATGGGCCAAATAGTGGCCAATAGGATGGCCTCTTGAAAATAAAGATAGATGGTAGATGGTAATGGCAAAAGCACTAGTGGTGGTAGTAGTAGCCGTAGCAGAATTAGTTTATCCTGTACCAGCTATCCGTAATACTCAGTTCCTTGTTATCAATGTTTATCTCAAAATAATTCGCCTTGCATTTTGGTAATTTACTTACGTTTTTATTTATTTATTTGTTAATTTGTTAATTTATTTTTGCTTTTTTAATATGTGAGATCTCTTCTTACTGTATGTCCCTTTACCTTCTGTTACTTCTCCCAATGAACCCCATGTTTTTTGGCAGCTTCAATTTCAAGTCTGTGGACCCTGTGGTGGTGGGTCTGTTCCATTCCATATAAATAAGGTTCGTCTTCTGAATAATAATAATAATAATAATAATAATAATAATAATAATAATAATAATAATAATAATAATAATAATAATAATAATAATAAATCTTTGGAAGCTGGAGTTTAAAGTCAGTGGTCCCTCTGGGCTTGTTCCATGTGAATAGGGTTCATCTTCTGAGTAATAATAATAACAATAATAATGTAGATAACGACTTAAGCTTTTTAAGCATTCAAATGAACAGAGTACTTAACCAGACAATCCCCCCCTGCACATTTCAGTCGTCGGAGCCGCTAGCTGCCTGGCTGCTCTGCGGATATGGCTTCAGGGACCGAAGTGCAGGAGCAAAGTGCGTCTGGACGGCAAGACGGTCGTGATCACTGGAGCCAACACGGGCATCGGCAAGGAGACTGCCAAGGACCTATCCAAGAGAGGTGGGGAGCCTTCAGATTTCGTGAGGACACTGGGGCCTGAGAGGGCGGGGGTTGGGGGGACGTGGGGAGACTCCTGTCTGTTCTGGAATCATACAAGGGGTCGATAGTGTGTTCTGCATTTGTTGAAAGTAAATAAACAAAATACAAGTAGTTAAATCACCGTAAGAGGGCCGTGCCGTCAGTGGACTGTAGGCATTACTTAAGGTTCTTTGCAGCGTGCCTTGGGCCCCTGGCTGCAACCCCTTTCATTCCTTTTACTGTACCTCCGTTCACATTATCTTTCTTTCATCTTGCTTCCCACCCTCTCGTAACAACTGATTCATAGTGCAACTGCTTTGAGGTTTTCCTCCTGTTACACATTTCAAACCTTTTACTGTCACTTTCCGTTTCAGCGCTGAATGGCCTCATAGGTCCCAGCGCTTGGCCTCT
The DNA here is from genome assembly GCF_040412425.1 of Macrobrachium rosenbergii. Classification (NCBI taxonomy): domain Eukaryota; kingdom Metazoa; phylum Arthropoda; class Malacostraca; order Decapoda; family Palaemonidae; genus Macrobrachium; species Macrobrachium rosenbergii. The sequence goes on along the minus strand of NC_089750.1, from coordinate 3,219,388 downwards.
GGCCTAAATTCCATATTCTATTCTATATGCAAGTAGTTAAATGAAATAAAATAAAAAAAAAAACTTTGGGTGCATGGTAAAGTCTGAATGTTATTTGCAGGATTACAAAAGTCTAAAGATAAATATCACTTAGATGTGGCTGAGCTCTCCTCACATTTTTCTGGGTTTGTAGATCACTCCTGGCATAATAATAATAATAATAATAATAATAATAATAATAATAATAATAATAATAATAACTCCCGCAGGTGCTAAAGTGGTGATGCTTTGCCGAGATCTGGAGAAGGCGCGATTAGCGGCCGAGGAGATCCACAAGGAGACAGGGAACACCGTCGGGGTGTACCACTTAGACCTGGCTTCCTTGGACTCCGTGAGGAACACCGCTGCCACGCTCAAGGACACCGAGCCCAAGATCCACTGCCTGATTAACAATGCAGGTGAGGACAGGTAGTAGCCGTCACGGGGATGAATGATTCATTGGCTCTGCAGGTGTCTTCTATGCAGCGTCCCTTCGGCTCGTAGCTGCAGCCCCTTTCATTCCTATTACTGTACCTCCGTTCACATTCTCTTTCTTTCTTTCTTTCTTACTTTTTTATTGCTTTCTGTCCTCTCCTAATAGTTGATTCATAGGGCAACTGCTTTCAGGTTTTCCTCTTGTTTTGCCTTTGAACAGAATTAACTATTTGTGGATGCGACGATCATAACAGAAGTACCCCTTGGGGCGTTAGTGCCGTCAGTGCACCTCATGCGGTGCACTGTAGGCATTACTTAAGGTTCTTTGCAGCGTGCCTTCTGATTCTAGTTGCAACCCCTTCCGTTCCTTTTACTATACCTCCTTTCATATTCTTTCTCTTCCATCTTACTTTCCACCCTCTCTCAACAATTGACATTCATAGTGCAACTGCGAGGTTTTCCTCATGTTACACCTTTCAAACCTTTTACTGTCAATTTCCGTTTCAGCGCTGAATGACCTCATAGGTCCCAGTGCTTGGCCTTTGGTCTAAATTCTATATTCAATTCAGTTCAGTTCATAACAGCAGTAGCGTCAGTTTGTAACATTCCACAAGTCAGCAGTCAGCATTTCCACTTCTGATCACAAAAGTAAACTGTTACTTCATCCCAGATATCAGCAGTGCTTAGGCTTGCAAATGAGCTCGGAATCTGGTGTTAGCGGCAATGGGTCCCAACGAGACTTTGAAATCAAGAATCGCAGTGTGATTTGGAAGTCAAGTCTTACACTTAAGGTCTTCCAAGGTACATTTGAGAGGAATAGTTATGAAAATAAGTATATCGTCTTGATATTTTTTTAATAAATCGATTGCTTTTACGATTGTACCTCAAGAATGCATGCATTGTGAGTAATAATAATAATAATAATAATAATAATAATAATAATAATAATAATAATAATAATAATAATAATAATAATAATAATAATAATAATAATAATAATTTTTTCAGCCAGCATCAGTATGTTTATTTTCCAACTGAATTACAGTTAAACTTTTTTTCATTTAGCGAAACTACTGATCAACACATCCGGTTGTACATCCACCATAAAAATACATCAGCTGGTACAACAACAGCAACAGTGACAACAACAACAAAACTACAACAACAACATAAACAACAGTAATCATGGGTACTTGTAGTAAGAGTGGCGGTAATTGTTATGAAGCTCTGAAATTCTGAAGAGTCATAGCCCGCATGAACCCAATTTTCAACACCTATGAATGTGACTTCATATTCTCTCTCTCTCTCTCTCTCTCTCTCTCTCTCTCTCTCTCTCTCTCTTATCAGAAGATTGGCTAATAAGTCTTTGAGACATCCTAATCCTTGTAACTCCTTGTAACTCTGTCGACATTTATGAATATGACCTCTCTCTCTCTCTCTCTCTCTCTCTCTCTCTCTCTCTCTCTCTCTCTCTCTCTCTCTCTCTCTCAGGGCGCCCTGAAAATTGTGTTAAATGCATACATCAAAAAAAATACATTTCTTTTTTTTAAGATCGGTAATTATTATTATTATTATTATTATTATTATTATTATTATTATTATTATTATTATTATTATTATTATTATTATTATTATTATTATTATTATTATTATTATTATTATTATTATTATTATTATTATTATTATTATTATTATTATTATTATAGAATGCCCATATAAAACAGAAGAAAGATTGAAGGAGAGAAGTGTGGCAAAGTAAGAGTCGATAAACAGCGAATAAGCAAATGATCAAACAAGCAAACAATCAGATGGGTACAGCATGCACCCAAGCGGCAGTGGATAACTAGGTCAGAAGAGCGAGCAGCAAGGGACACACGGCTTTTCAAAGAAAACGTTAAATTCTGCCTCTTGCAAATAAATGTAAACAATCTTCTTCCACTTCTGAAAAGAAAACTATTGTGCCGGCTTTGTCTGTCTGTCTGCACTTTTTTCTGTCCACACTTTTTCTCTCCGGCCTCAGATCTTAAAAACTACTGAGGCTAGAGGGCTGCAAATTGGTATGTTGATCATCCACCCTCTAATCAACGAACATACCAAATTTCAGCCCTCTAGCCTCAGCAGTTTTGATTTTATTTAAGGTTAAAGTTAGCCATAATCGTGCTTCTGGCAACGATATAGGACAGGCCACCACCAGCCCGTGGCTAAAGTTTCATGGACCTCGGCTCCTACAGCATTATGCCGAGACCACCGAAAGATAGATCTATTTTCGGTGGCCTTGATTATACGCTGTACAGAAAACTCGATTGCCCGCGCATTTTTTACTTTTTTTTTGTTTTGTTTTGTTTAAGTGACAGTGCCCTAATTCTCATACCCCCCATCGTACACACGACAGGCGTGATGATGTGCCCAAGGTGGGAGACGAAAGACGGGTTCGAGATGCAGCTGGGTACAAATCACTTGGGCCACTTCCTCCTGACCTTGCTCCTGCTGGATCAGGTGAAGGCAGCAGCCCCGTCTAGGATTGTCACTGTGTCGTCCATTGCACACACGCGTGAGTTGCTTGGGATGTGTTTTTTTTAGTAAGTTAATTTTTTTTAACAGCTATGGTTTGGGGACACAGTTGCCCGGCTATAGAGCAAGAGCCTGTGCTGTCAGTAGGTTTGCATATATATATTATATATATATATATATATATATATATATATATATATATATATATATGTGTGTGTGTGTGTGTGTGTGTGTGTGTGTGTGTGTGTGTGTGTGTGCATTTGTAGATAATATATACAGTATTTATAACTATAGCAACTACTGTATGTGATATCAGAAGAAAAGGAGATTTGGTCCTATTATTAAAACAGTATTATTTCAATGAGTGGTTTTTATTTTTCGAATCTCAGAGTTTGTGTAGTTACACGTTTTATTTTACATGAATTTTTTTTTTTACTCTAAAAAGACTCTTATGTCAATTACTTTCGTTATTACGCTTCTTAGATGGCGTTTGTTTTTTATTTTTTTTCCTGGGAAGACACCTTTATCAGAATCGAGTTAACTAGATATGATTATTCTTCTGTTGTTCGCAGAGGGCAGCATGCACTGGGATGACCTGATGATGACCCAGAACTACGATGCAAAGGAGGCCTACTGTCAGAGCAAACTGGCCAATGTGCTTTTTTCGCGAGAGCTTGCCAAAAAACTTCAAGGTCAGTGGCCCTTTTTGTTTACTAATCAGTCGTGTTACAGGTCACAGTTTTCTTTCAAGATTTTTTTATGCATATCTTTGTGTCTGGTGTTAGTTGAGTGCAAAGTGAGCAGGGTTGGCGGGAATATTTTTTGTGTGCAATTTTCAGCTTCTTAATCCCCAGTTTTTGCTCAAGGCGGCCATTATTGGTGGCAGAATTGATTTATTTCACGTTTGTCACTTTGTCTGTCCATCTTTGTTATAACGTAGAAATGTGAGGCAGATATACTGTGACATTAACAAAAGGTAAATCAATACGTTGTAAATTTAGCCATTTTGATAAAAAAACCACTCGTGACACCTGTGTGTGAGCAAAGCTTTTTTTTACCAATACTTTGCCAACGGCCATACCACATTGAAAGCACCGCTTCTCGTCCGATCAATGCTTTTTGTCTAGGATGCTAAAAGATAATCTTCAGTTGCAGATTAGGTAAGCGTAAACATTCTCCCGTGACAATATATACTCTAGCAATCACACTACATTCGGATGACAAACAAACACAGAGTACTTCATTAAGACTTAGGTTTCTCTTAAAGAAAGGAATACAAGTAACAGCATCGAACTTTTGGACTCTGTGGCAACGCGCAATGTTTGTCTACGTGTGTGCTTTGCGTTTGACAACGAGAATGGAGGCGCAGACGAAATATTGTTTGGTACCATCACCTTAAATGATGGCACTATTATTAACTTTGATTTTTAACGTTATTTTAGGCATTCATAATCGGTTAGTAAATATTTTTTTGTTCTTGATTCTTATTGAATAGGTCTAAAGCGCTTTTGATTAAACTTCTGTGTTGTAACGGTTATATTTTATTTATTGTTTACAAAATATGAATTCATCAGTATGTATATAACAGTATCCATAATATATTAAATGACTTATGAGGTGTAATATTTTTTTATGCATTTAGTTGTGCATATTGCAAGAAGGGTGGTTTAATGAATTAGAACTCCTGAGGTATTAGTATGTGCTACCAGATATTGCTATAGGCCTATCTTTTTGTCTTGTTTATATTATTAATTCAGAGCTGTATTTTTTCTTATGTTAAAGATGACATCCACAGAGCAAGGTATAGTATTTTTTATTGTCTAAATTATTTTCCCTAAAATGGTGCACATTTACCAATGAAGAAATGATAACGTTTATGAATAATTTAGCTTAAAATTACGTATGCCGCCTTCAGAGGAAAGTTGCATAATTTGCTTGCTGTTGTTAGCACGTGCAAAAGGCATCGTTCCTAAATTTATTAAGCTTAAGTTTGGACTTACTTTTGATCTACCGCTGCTTACGCGAAGATATTAAGACGTAAAATTAATGTTCTCGAAAGTCTCGACTCCAATCAGTATATTTTAAAGAGTTTATCTTGCAAGATTGCGGTGATGTTTTCTTTTTACCTCAAAACTTGTTGCAAGAGAAAATGAGGTTTTAGGCGTGACTTCACTAATAGCATTAATTATTCAAGTTGCATTTCCTCTCAGGAGATAGCATTTTCGCAATTCACTCATCTTATATGCACTTTAACTTGTATTTTAAGATACCTGAACGAAGTAACAAAAGTTTTGTTTTTTATTTTATTCACGTAGGCTACTCAAGGTTGCAGAAGAATGGAATTGTCTTCACTGTACAAATTAATTTAAAAGTATTACTTGTATAGCCATATTATTATTATTATTATTATTATTATTATTATTATTATTATTATTATTATTATTATTTTGTCTATCACAGTCATTCTATTCGACTGGAAGGTTTTTATAATGTAGGGTTCCGTGTTGCATCAAGCCTCCTTAGGAGTCCATCACTTTTCTCACATCTTATTATTATTATTATTATTATTATTATTATTATTATTATTATTATTATTATTATTATTATTGCAGGCTCGGGAGTCACGACGTATTCTTTGCATCCTGGAGTGGTACAGACAGAACTTGGTCGTCACATACACGAGTCAGTCAACGACTTCATCCACTGGGCTTTCCATTTCTTTGGCCAGTTCTTCTTCAAGACAGTCGAACGTGGGGCTCAGACAACAATATACTGCGCTGTGGACGAAAGTCAAGCCACCCAGACTGGAAAGTATTACAGGTAAGCTGTGTGTGTGCGTGTGTGTGTGTGTGTGTGTGTGTGTGAGAGAGAGAGAGAGAGAGAGAGAGAGAGAGAGAGAGAGAGAGAGAGAAGGGGGAGGGGGAGACTCCTGAATACTTTTCAAGCACAGTTTTATTTGATTCAGATTAAGCAAGGAATAAGATGGATGGGTAAAGATGCTTCTCGCTCTCTCTCAATCTTCAGCTGAAAACCCTTATGGACAGTCAGCAGACTATAAACCTAAGAGGCCTCCAAAAAAAAAAAAAAAAAAAATCAACCACTCTCTCTCTCTCTCTTTCTCTCTAATATATCAAAGGACTCGTAGCCAGTGTATTAACAGCTAATTATCTGTTTATTTTCTAATGTCAAGAAGAAAAAACAAAGACTTATTTCGTACTCACTAAACAAGGAAATGAAATTACGACATGGATATCTCTATTGGGATAACCACTGTACTGTACGTTATATAGAGCAGTTCAAGACCTTTTGTGATACTGTAAGGAACAAGATATTTTTTGGAAGCTTTTTTTTTTATCACAAAATAGCTCACTAATCCTACTCCTCTGTAAGTCCTAAATCCATATTCATTGCAATCAGAGCCATACGATGACAACCATATAAAGGAATGGAATTCTGTTTTTTTTTTATATCCAGTACAGATTTCTAAATGCTTTTAAGAGTAAAACAATAATATGTTAGCAATATAAACTTGCATACTCATATGTGTTTGCACACACACACTCATATAGTATATATATATATATATATATATATATATACATATACACTTCTTGGGTGATTTACACCAAAAGTCTTGAAATATGTCATGTTTTTTATACATCCTTTTAAAAAATGTGTCTCGTGTCTTGAAGAATTATGTAATGCTAAAGAACTCCATGCACAGACAGAAGGCCGATGTATTTAGGAAAATAATTATCTTTCCATTTATTGCAACTGAATTCTGAGATTAAATGTTTTCAGACAAGAGTTTGTATGTGTTATACATAAAGTAAGGAATGTGTGTACTAAAAAGCGTCTTTCCTTCAGTGACTGTGCTGAGAAAAAGCCTCATCCCAGAGGTGAATGCGATGATGATGCCCAGCGCCTTTGGGACACGAGCCTGAGTTTGGTTGGGTTGGACCATTACAGCGTCTAAGAAGCCACTTCACTGATTCAACAATTTCATTGCAGTTTGACTTTATACATTTTTATTACTTTTATCTTCCTTACACTCTTCCATAGGTATTACATAATATTTTTTCAACCTGTCCAGCTTCAAAGCCTCTGTAGTTCTTCATAATATCTTAATTCCATATGAAACACAGCTTCAGTTGTAGGCTTTTCTTAATCAAATAAACTCCACTTTGGATTTGTCTCTCCTTTGCCACAGCGTGGCCTCAACCTCTTGCTTCTTCAGCAAAAAGGAAGTGATATAATAATGTTCTATCATAGGTGAAATAATGTATAAGTATAAAGTATTGCCCAAAAATACCTTTAAAAAAATCATATAGAATTTTACTACTTCAAACAGGAAAACAAAATTCGTCACTAATTTATTCGTATCATCAAACAGTTGCATAAGTGATTCATAGAAATTAATAATTTTAAAAAATTAAAAGGAGATTTAAACCTGCTCCGTATTTCTAGGTGCACTTGGGCGACCATGGTTATTAGACTCAACATCTGTAATCAATCATATGTACCCAAAGGGCGCATTTACTGTATGATAAATATCTTGAATTAATCTTCCCCAAAAAGATGTATCACACGTGTGGTCCTGCATTTTGATCAAAAGGAAGACGGGAACCAGTGAAGAAGAAGAATTGGATTCCCAAAATCCAGCGTTGTGTTAGTGATCCGTGGAAAAGTGAAGGTATCGTGACATATGCACTATTATTTTTTTTACCATATAACATTTCTTTTCGTAAGTAGAACCACATTCTTCGTTATTTTATCCATGGTATTCGTAGGTTTTCTCTATTTTTCATGTAAAATCAGGTTCTGGGTACCAGAAAAGTTTTAGGCCTACTGTCGAGTTCGACGTCTATATATTGTTTTATGTTTCCTTATCATTGTTTTAACCATACAATATCGACTGAGTATGGATTTCGATCAGTAATAATTAGTGATTAGGTTAATGCCAGACATACTGTAGGCCCAGCCAGTCCTATGATCTGAAAATATTGGGCCAAACCGACATAACATCACCTAGGGCATAGTTAAGTGTCAGACCTAAAGCATCTACCGCTCTCTCTCTAATAAAAATGGTCCATGCTAATCTCACTTAGGCCATTGCTTCCCACCAGTTGGTGGTGACCCTTGGAGCAACCCAGGAACCTCAAAAGTTCAAGCAAAGATACAAGGTAGAGCTATAGGGTAGCTCCGCGCGTCACCGATGGCACTGTAACTTGACTTTTTCTACAGTTTTTCGGTTGCTAATTATGAATTTACCTTTCATTTTTGGCGCTCGAGTCTAATTAACCTGTAATTAACCCCCGGAGTCCATCCAACAAGGGGTTTCCATACGCAATCTTCACAAGACAGAGCTAGGGTATGTCTGTTTCGAACGGTTCATATCCCATCCGGCAAGTGCAATAACTTGTTAATGTATGGGTACCCCCACCCCCTGGGCCAGTACTAAACACGGCGAAGGGACATTCCATTTGGCCGACAACAAACCGATGCACCACCAGTATCAGAACCCCTAAAAGTGTAGAAAAAACCAGTTGAAAAGGTAAAAACAGGTGCGGAGTTGATATATAGAATTACCATTTTCTATTACCAGTTATTTCTTTTCAATGAATAATAGCCAAGATCTATGGGCCGTGTTAGCTTGTTCCATATGAATAGGGTTCATCTGATTAATAATAAATAATAATAATAATAATAAAAAAAATCCCCTTTGAACTTGCTCCTTAACCTATACCACACAGGTGATTTTATGGTCACTTGTTCTATGGGTCGGGTACTTACAGAGACATCCTTTGCTGACACCCATGATCCCAGCTCGCCTCCAAAAGTCTTGCAGGTGTGGATGTTAGCTTTCACAACTGTGGAAAGTGACCTTTCACTTATGAAACAGAGCAACAAAATGCAAATCGTTCATGGATTAGTGTTTTAATTTTGCTATTTTGCTCAGCTCACAGGAAGGTTAAAATTGTACTTTAAACCAATATTGCTTTTTGGGCTCAAAAATAAAATATCCTGTATTTTAATGTGTGATTTGAGTGTTTTTATATTAGTTTTATTAGCAAATAATTATATAGATAAGGGACCCTACCTATGCATCCAACAATTGGAAAACAAATACTGTAAAAGGATTGATTTAATCTAACCTAATATGAGGGCTGCATCGTTAACTGGATTGGGGTGGGGGGTAAACCCCCACCTAACCCAACTTAGTATGCTGGGTCCTTACTCCTTACCTAGACCCCCCCCCCAACTTAACCTAACCTAAGGGTCCACAACCTTACCTAGAAGGTGTTGGGCTTCAACTTACACCATGTCATATCATATGTGAAAAGTGTAATTTTTATCTTTTGGCCCTTAGTGCTATTTAATGCCATCTTGGTGAGAAATGACCTTCTCATCCATTAACCATACTGCTTAGTATGAGGCCTAATAGCATACATATAAACGTTGGCGATAGTCCAAAGTTATGTGGTGCGAGACCTTTTTGTTCCTCCATAATATATTATTATAATGTACTTCATTTGTAGTTTAGGGTCTGTCTATGTTGTAATGATTCATACTGTCAGAATTGTGCATAATTTTAATAAAGTGTTATTGTGTAAGCCCCAAAGCCTACAGTAGTTTTAGGTTTTTAGGAGGTTAGTGCCTCGATTACTGAAACAAAACATCAGTTAATAAGTCTACTGAAGGCTAGGGCTAAGGAAATTGAAAGTGCATAAATTCACACAAATTGTCAGTAAATTTGGCAAAACTTTTGAGGTACAGGTGTCTTTGTTCCTAGTTGCAGAAATAATCTTTTTTAATTTAATTCACAATACAGTACTGACGCTCTGTGCATCTTACATTGTCAAGATTGGAAGTTAGGAATACTCAGGTTAACCTCAGGAGGCTTCAGTATAGTTTTGAAAACACTGATGTTGGATTATGTAGTATAGTAATTGAATTTGTATGAAGGTATTCACATTATAGATAAAAAATTTTATTGCCTGGTGATTTACTACTCAAGTTGTAATTGATTTTCCAATTACTCATAGGTTCTTTTTTTGTGTTTTGTTAAGTAATTACCCAAATGTATTTACTTTGCAATCACAGTTTCTTAAATTTCCAGAGATTAGAATTTCATGCATCATCTAAGGAGGAATAGCCTAATTTCTTTTGCTGAGGGGTTAATTGCGTTTAGATAAAATAAATTTTTTTTTTTTTTAGATGATTGCTTCTAATGGGAAAAGGTGGCAAATTATTGTGTATGAAAACATCCCTGTGATCAAATATGGAAAGTTACAAGGTCTTGGTGAAAGGATAATGGTGGCTCACTGCTTTCAAACCACGTTGATATGCTCATAAAAGCTCGGGTCCTTCACTCTTGAATTTAGTCTAAAATTTTTAAATGATTTTGTAGTAGATCTGTATATTTGATTAACATAATCTATTATTTATAGAATTATTGCCTTTTATACTGTAATGACAAAAGGGTTGACCTGTCAACAGCATGAGCCCAGGTCTTCATGTGATCCTAGTTGATGTTAGTGCTTCTCATTTCTTCTCCTTTGCTTTCCTAGACCTCAATCGTATTGTTTACTTCATAATCATAATTAATATTTTAATTCATTTTTAACTTTTCAGTGGCTTTCATGTAGAGATATGTATCAAGAGATAAATCCTAGATATTTTGCAGTTCAAAACTACTTTCCTTCAATCTGATAGCTAACAACAGCTATTTTCTCATCACTTGAGAAATTGAAGACGGTGTCAGTTCTTGCAAGGGCCCAGGATGCCACTCAGTGTTAAATGAAAACTTCAGAGATGTGCAGTCAGAATTATGTAAACCAACTTGTTTAAAAAAGGGTGTAAAATAATTTTCGTATACTACAAAATTCTGGCCGTTTTCAAGATGAGGCCATTAACATCTCTCCTCCCTAGAACTTTACCACAAATTTACCTTCAGTGAGAATTGCTGTATGTGGGCAGTGTTCAGGTTGCAACAGTAAGTTTGAAGAACCTTATTTTTTGTTAAGGATCCCTACAGTGTTCAGGAATCTCATTCAGTGGTTGCAGACTTGGTAGGCAGGACACATGCGGTGTTTTTTGCATCTTAGAAGACGAAACTAAAACCTGCAAAATACTAGTTAGTTCCTCATGCTGTATATAAATTTAAATCGTAATATGCATAATATGGATACACTCTATATAGTGGTGATGTCTCATTCCCTTTAATGTCTGTACTTTAGTGGAACATTTGAGGGTTCCAATCCCATGGACATGGTATCAGAATAGACGTTGGGAAACAGCTGTTGCCCGACTATAAATTGGCCATTCAAACCCAACACACTCCCACCTGATGAATGGGCCCCCTCCAACCTTTTGTCCAACTTGTTGTATCCCTCTTTTCATATCCATATAATCCTTTCCTGCCCCCAGCACACAGTTGCACACAACGGAGCCTTTACCAGCCTAACCTCTCTTCCCTGTCCACCTCACCATGATATTCTCACCAAAACAGAACACTTCTCCATAGAACATGTAATCTGCTTCGTTCAACAAAGAAATATTCATCTAATATAACCTACCAGCCAATAATTCTGATCCTAACATAGCACCATTTGGTCTCCAAGGCCTGGTGGTTGTTTGATTTTATTAATTCTATATAGTGATTGCCTTAAATATAACTCAAAATATTCTTGACATTGCCATTGTATAAGTAGATACCTGGGCTTCTTCAGCTGGATTTCAAATTTTCTTAGGTTTAATCTTTGATACACATTTGAATTGGAAAGCCCATATTACTTACATTAGGCCTAAGTACTTGCATGTTTAACCTTGTGTAAAAATATAGCATACAACTTTGGGAGCTACCAATCAACCCTGGCAGTACTAGACAAATCAAGGGTTCTTTTAGACTGTGGAAGCCAAATAGTGTATATGGGCTAACATCAAATTATGAAAAAGCTTAGATTCAACTCGGTGGACTAAATTTAAACCTGTTGTACAGGGTATAAAGGTTAGACATGTGAATATCCCTCCTAAGAACTCAATTTATAAATAACCGCCATCTTTTCCCGATTAGGGATAACCGCCATCTTTTCCCGATTAGGGCTGACATTATTTGAGTCACAGTTCAAAGGTAACACTAGTACATCATTAAGTGGGTAGTGTATGAAACTACAGCCATAGCTGCTTAGAGTGTATGAAATTTATGGACATAGTATACTATCAAACAGTGTTGCGAGCTAGGGGAAAAATTATGGCAGAGTATCATAAGCATAATAAGATGTAAAACTGCATTATGAAATTTGCCTGTTAAAATCCTTTGATTTAGGTTTGATAAAGTATTGCGTAATGAAATGAACCACTTTCTGTTACCAATACAGTACTGTAATGGTTTTTCCCAAAGAGAATTGTTTGAAATGTGGTCAGAAGTGAAAAATTTTCAAATAAAACCATTTTTTTTTTAGTGATAAAAGTGCATTAAAACTTAACTCAGGGGATGGCATTTTCAGTGCATTGTATTTTCTTCAGGTTCTTAGCAGCAGTCTTTTCAAAATGGGGCAGTCCAAGTGTTTTTAGAGGTATTTTCATGTTCTTTTCTTCCATCTAACAAATGATTAGTGCTATTCACGGGGTTTTATTTTTTCCTGCATCCCATTCAAACCTTTTTACTGTCAGTTTCTGTCAGTAAAGGACATTTAATTAAAATGGCTCAGAAAAGTAATGTTGAATGGCCTAGGAGGGGGTGGAAAATGATTTTAGAGTATGAAAGAAAAGTAAAAGGAATGAAAGTGGTTTGGGGACAGCATGCAAAGAACCTTTTAATTAGATTTGGTCAATCTTCACAATTTTAATTTTACCCAGTTTAACACCTCAATAAAAACTTTTTTCAGTAATAAAAGTTAAATGAAGTGGTTTGGGGACAGCATACTTAATTAGGTTTCACAGTGACAATACAGTTTGTTTGTTGTCTTTGTGTTGCAAGTTTATTCAAAGTAATTTAAGTGATTAGTTTAAAAATTTTCTTCCCCTCTCTAGCTTTTCAAAAGTTTCTTCACTGTTATTTGGGAACTTGATTGCAAGTCCTTTATTATCTGATTTACTGATGTTTTCCAAGATTCCAGTATTGGAATTCATCAGGAATAATCACTTTATTGCAAGTCTTATATGATTTACTTATGTTTACAAAGATTCCAGTATTGGAATTCATCAGGAATAATCTTAAAGCTGATTTTTATTGGCAGCAGTCACTGGTAGAACTACAATTCAGAATTTAAGGGTACAAATGAAACAAAATATAGATAAACCATGTATTTGTGTTGAAATACCAGGTCCCCAACAATACCCCACAGGGGTACCAGGTAACAATCACACACACCAGACCAGGAAACACTAGGGCATGATGATGCTTTGTAAGCAGTTTGCACATTTTAATTATATAAAAGGATAATTATAAATGGTCAGATTGTTGTAGGAAATGTGGAACAGTTAAGAGCTGATGAGTAAACCATGTACACTAATTTTACTACACGAAAACAACCGAATGAACATGCAGAACCATTGTCAAAATTCAATGGCCATGTCAAGTGTACAACATCTTATCATAGAGGACTATAAGGCGATACCGTACGACTTATTAAAAACAAGGAAAAATTAAATTCTTATCCTATCAAAAATATATATATATATATGTGGAATAGTTTGACTCATGTTCTCCCCCTTCCACAGACGGGGATGAAGCACCAAACTGTCCCCTATCCCTGTCATTCCCCACCCTCCCACCCCAAGTGAGTAACCATCATGCCCTGAGTGTTGCCTTAGTCCTGAATACAACCACTCAACACTGCCACACTGTGTTCTTGGCTCCTTGCACCATATATAAAACAAATAATAATAATAATAATCTTGGTCTAATTGGGATCAATTACCACAATTCTGTACTGGATATGCTGACAGGAGGCTACAGAAGACATTGGTATGGCCACTAAAAGGTAAAGGAAAGGGGGGAGCTCTTCCTAGGGCTCAACCCACGCCTACCAGTGTCTTCCGACTCTAAAATTTTAGTCAGTAAAGCATGTACCTCTGCTGCCTCCAACATAAAAATGCAGTACTGTATCTTGATGCACTGGCTATCATGATTCTATAAAATAGGGTTGTAAGAATAATAAAAATAATAATGGTGATAACAATAATAACACAGTAAGACATAACAATGATAATAATAATGGTACCGTAATAACTTCAACTGACGTGAATATCTTTAGTAAATATAAAGCTTATATATATATATATTTAAACTTAAAATGTAATAATCTTAGTTGCTTGCATGTGGTACAGTACTTCACTGCCCAGATGAAGACAAAATGAATCCCTTACAGTAGGGTCACCAAATAAAACTGGAATGAACTGAAATTGTAATGAGTGTAACAGAACAGTACGCCTGATCCACTGCACTGTCAGAGTGTGATCAAATAAAACGAGAAAAAATATAAGTCAACCTAGAGGATAACAACAACTATATATCAGTGCTACGCAAATGTTCCCTTCCCCCGCAGCAACAAAAATAAAAAAAAAAAGGAAAAAAAAAAATTACATAAAAAGGTGCACCCAATGATACATGGGCGACAGTAATATGCCACTGAGCCTTTTCCTGTACTTATTTATGGCAAAGTCATGATCCATTATATATATACACACAGCTATATGTTACATATATTCATATATACTGTGTGTATACATCATACATGATGCACATAACTTACTCATGTACATCATCATATATAATGTATACATTGTATATATATGCGACACATACTGTGCATGTCAGTATATGTCGGCATATATGTACACAAATATATATTTTATATTTCAAGTCATAGTCATGGTATAAAATGTAAAGAAACCTAAGAGTAAACTCCAGTATAATTTTTTTCAGACTTTTTTTTTCACTAACAAAAGGAATATGAGGCCTACAAAGATTCACTGCCAATGGCAACATTGCACTTTAGCCACATCCATACACCTGCAACTTTAGTTCATTGTAACCTTTCTTGTTTAATCCTGAGATATATATACATACGTAGGATACGTATGTATATAAACACAGTGACGCAAGCTCATCCAAGGGTGCAACATACACATGGACACCTAGTGTTTGTAAGTACCTTCAAGAGCTCTGAGTCACCAAAATTGCACTCATTCTTTTTTTTTTTTTGTTTTTGTTTTTTTGTAAGGTATGACAGTAACAAATGATTTTATGTCTGTGAATGTGTGGTCCCAACATACGTTGCAGCTAGGTCAATTCTGCCATGAAGTCACAATCCCCTCAGACCCACCCCACCCCACCCTATCCCACAAGCCTCACTACAAAAGTTGCATAAAAAATACAGTTCCCAACTGACTGATAAGAAACTCCATGACAGAAAGGAAGCAACAGCAGATCGGGTGGACGACGGCACCGTCTCCATTCGAAAGTGGCCAGGATTGGACGACAGCCAGTGCCAGTGAAAATCTTGCAGGTCATATTTATTTCTTCACTTTTTTTTTTTTTTTTTTTTCATTTACTTGCATAATCTCTTGCATTTCACTACTTAGCCCCAGCACCCTGTAAATGATAGGAAAGGAGAATTAATTTAATCTCCAAGGCACAAAGTGTTTTTGTACTGTCTATAAATGCTGACTGAAAACGATTGATGTTTTAAGCTGTCTATAATACATATGTTTATAAATGTTTCAGAGAACTCTCTAAGCATTAAAATATTATGAAATTACTTTAATATTAAGGTAGGTGTGGCAAATAGCTAGTTCTGTTACTGTTTAAGGCTGAGACAGCAAGTCTATACTTCATAAGAAAAAAAAAATACTTGATCTTGAGAACAATTAAGTATCAATCTGCAAGTAAAGTACATTTTGATATTTATTGCATTCAGAGAAAAAAATAAGGCATAAAACATCTGGTAAAAATAAAAAGGAAAACTGAAAGTAAAGCTGGTAACAGCATGCATAGTAGGACCAAAACATTAGGCACACCAAAATCTAAGATATACTATACCTTGCAATACACTGAGGTACCTTCCTATGGCAGAAAAAATATAAACTGAAAATCAAAGACACCAATTCCAGTTATACAAACCTTAAAACTAAAAATGCACAGCTCGAGGCCATTTGAACACTGTAATTTGGTTAAGGAAAAACCTATCAGACACTCGACTCTTTTCTAATAATCTGCATAAGCTACAAACACACTTCACCCTACATTAATTTATATTTCTTTACTAAATCAGTATGCATTTCCATGGATAAAGGGTACCAGAATTGCTTCTTAGTAAAGGGCCACTGAACAAAATTTCCCTTAAAACAAAGTACAGTATTTGAAATTCAAGAATAAGCTGGCAATTATGTTCCTAATAGCCTAATATCTGCTTTTGGCCTGATTCCAAATATTGTAAGTGAAGGAAAAATCACACTTGAAACAGTTTTCCAGTGATATGGAAAAATTATCTTGGAAAACTTGAAAAAAATTAGCTGCTTTTTTTTTTTTTAAAGAGACGACTTATTTGTACTGGCTATAACTTGAAAAAAAATTAGCTGCTTTTTTTTAAAAGAGACAACTTATTTGTACTGGCTGTAACAAGTTTAAAAATTTACCTATTTTATTGTGAAACATTTTTTACTACTAATGTGTAACTGTACATACTCAAAACAACTAAATGAGACCTTCAATGCAGCTGGTAAAATACAGATTTTTCAGTGTAGCTGTATGCATACAAAGGTTTATAAAAGTTCATTCATATCCTTAATTCTCCAAAGGTATTTTCAGAAAAGCAAAGTACTGTACTCATTTTTTCTGGTGTGACCTAAAACAATACAGTGGTACCTCGGTTTGACGCTAATCCGTTCTAGAAGGAATGTCGAGATTCGATTTTGTCAAAAATCAATTTCGACCATAAGAAATAACTGAAAATGGATTAATTCCTCAGTCACTACTCCAACCTTGTCTTTTTATACAAAACACTATACACATTACAATTAAATAAGTTCAGAGTTAAATAACTTACCTTATTAGAAGTCTTCTTACAGTTTTAAATGCATACTGTATCAAAAAATTGGCCTACCAGTGCTGCAGGCTAGGCTAGGCAGCCCATATGCACTGCACAAAAACTGTTGTTAATGATAAATACAATGAAAAAACAAGCCTGGTCATTACATTAAATTAATAAAACAATATTAAAAATAAGCCGAATGTACTGTAGAGTCTGTTATTAAAATTTCTTAAACCATCAGCAGCTGGTAAGCGAATGTAAACCAGAGCGCCGTCCTGGTGGCGTAATAAATTACATAAACATTGTATGCGTTCAGGATTGTATTAATTTAGATTCCATTCAGAGTCTTTAAAATCAAAGACTTTTAAATGTGCATGGGAAGAACGCCACCAACAACGCCAACAAGGGCGGCGTTGCAAACACTTTTGTTTACAAACAAACGGGTCGGATCGCGTCGGGTCGGATTTTTCGGAAAAAAATTCGGTCGGAGACCGGGGTTCCACTGTAATTGGTTTCAAACCTGCAAATCCTAATGCAAAATTTCAAGCAACATTATGGCCAGAGTTCCTACCTCCTTAATATTTTATACCTTAACTTGGAAATATTCAAGTGAATAAAATCAAGATTTTTCAAAAGACATTCACACACAATGTTACAATTTTCAGACCCCGTACAATACGCAAAAAGGCATAACTACAAAAATCCAGTGTAGTTAAGCTTGCAAGACTTATAACCATGCCTTTATATACAGCTGCACCCTTTCATCTCAAAAAGTTTGAAGATTAACCCTAATGCCCCCAATGAACTATGAATTTTTTATTCCTCTCACACACATCTAACCAATCTGTGGGTTGAGCCAAAAACTTAGAAGCTTACCTAGCATTACACCACAAAGAAATATCCGAGTGAATGATGATGCAGTATAACATCAATGTAGTCATAAAAAATGATAAGCTTACCACTCCAAAAGCCACCCTAAGCAATACTATCAAGTTGATAAATCCAAGAAATGAAAAATCAAGAAAAACAGTCCAAACCAATTCAGGCTGTCTGGAAAATGCAAAGTCATACTTGATATTCCCACGGCCACCTTAAATTTTAACTGGGGTAAAAAAAAAAAAATATCCTACTGCAGATAACACATTCAAGAGCAGTCCAAACTTAAATTTTGTTCACAATGAACAGCAGCAGCCCTTATCAAGAGCACAAACTACTAAAAACTGATGTGGTCAAAAAATGTGCAGGTGCACTAAAACCAAAATAGAAATGAAAAGCAAAGCATGCTTCAAAAATCAGGTTTCAATGGATAATTATTCCAAAGGTTTCTAACAGCATCTAGTCAAAAATTAAACATACGACCATGCCACAACCTAAAAAGAGGCAATTAAAAATTACATTTAACCAATTGGATTGTACAATACAAAAAGAAAAAACTGGAAGGGAAAAAAGTCAAAATTCAAAAGCTAAAAATGAACTGCGAGTGCATCAATGGCACCGTCTCTCATTACAGACGGTTTGGTTGCCCACACCACAACACCAATTTAACTTTAGGTAAAATGATTCAAATACCTTAAGGGTCTGAGCTTTTCCCCATAAGTTTTCCCAATATACCCTGAAATGTAATAAACACCAGATTATGAGTCTGTAAAGGACAAAATGGTAAGTAAATCCTGATGTTATTGTAACACAAATTGTCCAAACTGTTGTCAAAAAATTAAAAAAAATTGTGCAAGATATAAAGTATCCACAAAGGCATGATTAAAAATGTATCAGATGATACTAAGCATGCACCACTATACAAGTTTAGAAACGATAAAGTTGTACACATCCACACAATTTTTTTTTCCTGACATCTCGATAAATACACTGTAACATCCAAATTTACAAAAGGAATGCTCTGGGTAATGATGTCTGTGAATCGATGGAAAATTTGATTTCATTTAAAAACTTGAAAAATAGTTCGTTAAGAAAGGAATAAATGAGAACAAAGGCGAGAAAAGGTATCGACTGAAAAAAAAAAAATAAAAATAAAATAAATGCCAGAGATGAGGAAAGTTGAGGGTGGAGGTTGTGTGCCAAAGTATATGAGGCTATCAGTTGAGAAACATGCCAAGCACCATCCTGGGTCAAAGTATTTTTTAATTTAATTTATTATATTTTAAAATGGCACTTGGCATGTTTCTCGACTGAAAAGCTCATATGAAGGTGGGCTATGAAAGGGAAGAAAAATGCAAGGATATGAACGGGACAGGACTGAATAAAAAGAGAAAAGAATAAATCAGATATTGCTGGAGGGAAGGAAAATGCAGCTTCACAATAAGGCTGAAGGACAAACTTTTAGGACTGGCAAATTCAGAAAAGGTGGTGCGAGGGGGGGACGTCATGTTCGAAATAATGTCTTGGTAGAAATCAATGATGTGTCAATGTACCAGGCTTCTGAAAATCATCACTGGCCTACGGTAATTAAGAGAGAATGTGTAAGATAGGAGGAAAAGGAAAAATACCAAGTCAAACTATGCCCATGAGTTAAATCGAGAATTTACTTGTAAAGAATTTTTACTAAAAATTCAACAGTACTAACAATTTTAAAACATTTTCCCTATCTCTCTTCTTGATATTTCCAGAGATGTCACAAAAAAAGTACAGTATGCAAGCAGTCGGAATTAAGATCAATAGCAAATTTTAAACAATAACTAAATCACAGTCTATACACATCAATTGATAAAAATGTCTATAACTAACGCACCTTGGCAAATCATGGCCATTTTCCCAAAATATACTTTGCAATCAGGATGAGCAATAATCAGTGAAGATAAATTTTGTAAATATTATACTAGACCCAACAAACTACCATGACACAATCACATATATATACTGTATATTTAAAGCATGAAATTTTGGCTAAAAAATTCCCATTCCCAATTTCTCATGAGGAACCTTACATTTAGAGATATGTATAAATTATATGCCCATAAAGTTTATAAACTTCGAACTTTTTCATTACAAATTTAGGAAGAAGACACTGCCAAGAGGACACTTTCCAATTAATGACTGTAACAGCCATATGAATCCTTCCACAATTAAAGGTTGTTCACAAGGAATTAAGAGGACCAGACAATGTCAACATTCACAATCATACTGACTTAATGGACTATGTTAGATTGAAAATAACAGGACTTTGTTAGATTAAAAATAACAATGCTTAAAGACCAAATTCTAAAAGGCAATTTGCCTTTTGGTAATTTTTTGTAACAGGGCCAAAAGGGAAATTTTGGGAACTAACTGAACTTATTAACCAATGCTGCTTTTTTTTTTTAACTTAATCTCATTTCTCTATTACATTAAATAAATATCCCACTTACCCTCACCCTCACCCTAAGGAACTATTCATGTAAACACTGTTGCTTATTCTGTACATTACTAGGTTCACTTTGTTAAATACTGTACCAGTGATGTATTCAGCACAAATAATCAGCTGATTATTACTTGCAGTTCTAAATATCTTATTTCAAAACTATAAAATGGAGTCATGTGTTTCAGCAAGCCCCCAAAAATCTGGGGACATATGGAAACATGTTTACATTATGATGACTAATTTACAGCAAAACAGTAAACAACAAACATCACAAGGTAATGAAATGAAAACAGATTTTTACACCAATAATAGCACAATGTACACAATCAGCAAGTGTTGCCTCCTCAAAATATAGCAAAATCTTATGACTGACAATTATCCTATTCTCTTTTGGAAACCCATCATCTGCATTTGCGAAATATATGCCTTTCAACTGAAAGAATACAGTACTCCATACGGCCTTGCGGTAGGGTAAAATTTCAGCTTGTCCAAGAGAACTGAAATCATAAGCTACAGCATAATATAACCTTTGAAACTAAACTGCAAAAGCCTAGAAAAAATGCTGGCTGCTCATGCGTTATCCCCAAAACAGGTCTCCAACCAATTTTCTTGATTTACAGGACTTGTATTGTGAAACTGGTATTACTGTACTGACGTTGCACAACCAACGTGACCAATCATGTCTCAGTTTATCTAATCAGCTGACAGCTTACCTTTCTCTTCTTTTTGTTCTTTTTAGCCGATGCTTTAGACTCAACCTGTGAGGGGTTAGTATCAGTGACCGAGGCAGAGGATGCAGACATCAGACTCTCTGTGTCAGCGCGCGAGTTGTCATCCTAGGAGGCATCACAGGCAGCCAGGTAAAGGGAGAAGCATGCTCTATTAAGACTCCTTCACCCACCTCTACTTTCCCGTGTCCACAATTAAAAAAAAACATGATCTAAAGCCACCAGAGCTTCTACATCATCAAACCCTGGTTTTTAATCATCTGGCAATAAAAGCTTACAAAAAAGGTTTGAGGTTACCAGTACTAATAAGCAACTGTCTGGTTAATACTAGACTTAATGCAAGAGGTAATAAATGCTGCAGGAGCTGCTGGCTTACCAATGTTAAATCTTAAAAAAATGGACAATGACACGAGTTGCACCAATGACCATGCAAAGTATTATAGTAATTGTACTGTGCAGGATTGAGCTCAGCCACAAAAGAAGCTGCCACATGAAGCTACATAAAAAAAATTCCTTATTATGAACAGCAACTACTGTTAAAAAGAAAATAGCAACCCATTTTTCAAGGCAGTGATGGAGACAACACAAAAACTTTAAAGAAATCTAATAATGAAAACAGGACACATTCAGAGCAACTTAAGTCCTGCCAAACAGGCAGGCAGCATTTTTTTTTCAAGTGTGGTTAGCTGTAGCAAATTAACCAAGATGAAACAAGGAATAAGTAATTCAACAAAACTGATAAAAAACTGTACAAGATTAGTGGCACTTGAAAGATGACTGGTAGGTATCCGAGTGCTTCTTCGGTTCATTAATGTTAGGGAGTAGCACATTTTGTAGCAGGGGTTAAGCCAAAGGGGCACACTGTACCAGAGTAACGAGCCAAGCTCATAGGGAATAATACTTGTATTAAGAGAAAACAAATGTACCATGTAAGACACTGCAATGAATACTGAATGTAGCAATGGCATTGGTTTTAGGTTATTAGTGATTAGCAGTCAACAGGTGATATGTACAGAAGCAATGCATACTATCAACACTTACCTCTTGACATTGCTCCTCATTGGCAGGGCCGTTTGTGCTTGCGCTCTGTTGGTAAACACAGAAATGGGCATAGAATAATAAAGTGAAGGATAATAAGTACTGTATATTAAAAACTTTTTAAAATGCAAACAAACTTTACAGCAGAGTATCCATGAATTGATAAACAAGTTACTTATCTTGCTAAATGTACTTAAGACATTAAATTTCTCAAAAATATTGCTAAAACCTACAGGAGCAGATGCAAAAACTGCCCCACTCAGGATTTCATTAAAACTTCTAGTAAAAAGAACACACTGACGACAGAATTTGCAGGTTTCCTAACGCTTTCAACTAATAGAGTCTGTTATAGAATTTATTACAATTCTTTACACCTTCCATTTGGCAACACCTTTTACAGAAATTAACTGGACATTTCCCATCAATCCTTGCAAATTTTCAAGCTGCAATATCAAATCACACTGAAGATAGTAACTCTCATTAGACGTACTTCAGCAATGACGTGACAAACTCTAAAGAGACAGAACAAGAACGTTTTTTCTGCACTGCACACACACATAAAAACTTGTTTGTATTAACTTTACCATGTTTGTGTGACAACCTTTAGTCTTTACTTAACAGATGCTCAGGCAGAAAAGAACCAACCACCATCAAAATGCAATTTCCCCGTAAGCAAATGCTAACCACACCTTATTAAATTATACACTTCCCTCAAGCAAATGATGTTCACACAACCTTAATCTCTACTGTACAACTTAGAGCTTTAGTTTTCATGACTGCAAGAGAAAAGAGCAAACTTGACAATTTCTGGAAACAACCTGAGACTAGCAATTACTTTGCCGCTGTATACTCTTACATAAACTAATGGAAAATATTCCCTAACACAGAATCCTCAAGTTTCTTTAATAGCTATTCCTATAAAGTAATAACAGTTGCATCTAGATATAAGTTCTAGCAGCAAAATCTGGTTTACTCCAATGCATTTCAACAACAGCGGACTTTTCCTGCAACTAAATTCAAGAAAATTCTTTTAAATAGTCTTGGATGACACTTCTGTGGAAAATCTTACAAGACATTACACTTGACGTCTTTAGAAGCAACAGCAGCTTATTTCTCTTCAAGCAATGAAAAGCTCTTCCATCTTTATTAAGAACCATATAACAATACCTACAGTAAACTTATGCTACATAAAAACCTAAAATGCTTAAACAGGAAAAAAATTACACTAAAGCCGTCTTTAAAATGCAAATATTTTCATTTTTTCAAGCATGACATTAAAGCCAAAAGCATGGAAAGAATATCTGAAGATCAGCAATAAACACACACATCAGCTTAACTTAAAACTTGATATTGCCTTAGGATCACATTATTATTCAATTTCCAGGGACACCACCAAAACTTTGATCCAAGCTTAGCATGAAAGTTGCTATTGCAATTGTGAACTCTCACAAAAAGAAAAAAAAAAAGACTCCGGTCAGGAGAACGTCATTGAACACACAGTTTATGGTCCTCCAAAGCCATGAATCCAAAATATCTTCCCTCTGCAACTAACACATACTTTGATTTCTATAGGAAACAAGATTATATAAAGCCTAGACCCTTTCCACAACCATGCCATAAAAAAAAGTGTTCTATAATTACTCTAACTCCTTGAGCGTGCAGAATTGTCTCTATCTAAGTGTGTAAATTCAGTCTACTGAAGCAAAACTTTTGAACTAGATCACCAGTCACCAGTTATGGTACACTAACAAATTCCAGGCTTCACAGTAAGACTTACCACACGCTTAACCGCATAAACTCTCAAACTGAACCTGCTCGTTACTACACTCGTTACTACATTTTCTTTTAACAACTCATTCACAAAGTTTGACTTCTGGGCGATTGAAAATTTTCAGCTAGCTAATACACGTGAAATAATATTTTCACTACCCATTAACTTGTTATAATCAAGAAACTGAAATGATGCATGGACATAATTACGTTTCACTTTGAAAACTGTGCTCTATGCTACACTAACAACAACTATTAAGCATCACTTGAAGACGATTACATATAAAAACCACAATAATACACAACTGCTGTAGTCATGAACTAGCCACTAAAATGCTTATCACGATACATTGAAAGTCTTACCACCACAAGTGAAAGATTCGGCTGACCTGTAGTTTCTTCAGATTACAAGAAACTACTGTAGTGTATTTACAATTAATCCAGACCCTATCTATATATTAAAAACATAGGAAAAACTGAAACTAAAGAGAAATGATCAGCAGTCAATGGTCACCTGCTGTTCCAAGTTGTTGTCGGTGCTTGTGTTGTTGCTGTTGCGTCCCACCCAACCAACCATGTAGCCCATTTTACTCAAACGGCTAGCGGCCAGGGCTGCCTGCAACACCACACACCCACTACGGTTAGTGCCACTACACCCAAAACCGCCACCATCCTAATCTACTATTATGCTATAAAACTAAGGCTCTTATATCCAAGTTACCCCTCTTACGTTATTTGTCATGTAAATCGTAAGGCCAAGGAAAGAGGTTTTCTTTATTGTGAGCATTTCATTTTTTTTGGTTAAATACAGAAATCACCTCTGCAGACAAAGGCTGCGCAGTTGCATTTATCTCTTCAATTCAATTTACCCCTTTTATTAGTTTTTACTGATCACATACCCAAATTAATTTCATCAAATCACAGCCAACCCAACACCCAAAGTGAATCTATCATTTGTAGTGTTTAATTCTAATTTGCAGGAAAAAAGCAAGCAAATAATTCAAGCTCTTCATGCAAAAAGTTAGGTTTTACATCACTACATGGTTAATGGAAGGTAAACTATACCCAAGAATAGAGAAAAGAAAGCAAAAAAGAACTTAATGTTTGTACAAGCTTAATAAAAAAAAAAAAAAAAACCCATGCATATCCAAGAGCCAAACTTCAAGTAATTACAGTTACAAGAAATTCACAAGGACACTCACCTTTGCTGGAACAAATTTGTAACATTTCAATCCTGCCACAATCATTTTCTCTGCCTCTGTACTTACTTATTTGATCCTGATCCTGTCCTACATTTTTGGCAACAAAGCAAATACTGTGTATTTCAACACCATGCCCATTAACCTACCAAACTCTATGGGTAACTTCTCTACCTAATCCTGAGCTTCTGAGGTAAAACCAGAGACTTTGTGGTGACAAACAACTGCATTCATGATCAGATGCAGAACCAACCTTTACAGCAGCTAGCTCCTGTTGCAGCTGTTGAATGAGTTGGTCCTGCTCTCGGCTCTCCTCTTGCCCGACAGTGACCAATGACAGTAACTTCTTGTTCTCCGTACGAAGTTCCCGCAAACAATCTTCGTCACTGCCACCCTGTACACAATACTAGGGGCTAGGTTTAAGATTATACCAACTCACTCCAGTTAAAGAGAGACAACATTAAAACCTCTGATTTTTACAGTACAGATTTATCTACACCTGTAGTATTGTGATTTTCAACAGTAACAATTTATTCGAATGATGTTATTAGTCTATAATTGTTAGTAGCAAAGAAGTTTCCCGTTTTAAGTAAGCTGGTATAGTCTAACATGCACGGAACGTCCTAATGCAACGTAATTAGTAACTGCTAAACTGCAACATCCATTAGGAACAGTGTCACATTAGGAACTGAAGATGTCGTGGCAAAGACACCTTCTGGCGTAGGAATCATTAGCAGTAAGGCATGACCTGCGTTGCACAAATGACTTTAGCTTCCAGCACAAGGCAGGTACTTTGATTTAACTTGATCATTTCCATTACTGTTGAAACTGTGTGAATTCCTATATAAATGTCAAGGGGAAACCAACAACAAAAACTACAGCTTACCAGTGCCAACTGCATCAAAATCAAATGCACAGAGTCCTTACGTGTCTTGCAAAAATACGGCATTCAATCTACCTCATCTTTCATTATAATGGTCTTATACATAATACATAATAAAAAGCTGAAGATGCTCTTTGTCTTTAACCATGCTCCATTATAACAGATTAATCATCACCAATTTAATGTGTGATTTAGGCAAGATAGATCAGAATTTTAACTGACAGACCTCCTGGTTAACGATTTATTAGAGTAAGTCCCTATGCTATTTGTCAACCTCCCAAAAGACTTGGACATTTGCTACACGAGCAAGGTTATCTTGCTTATTACCCAGTAATTCATCAACTGAAGATTTTCCAGTTTCCTTAATAATAATAATAATATTATAATAATAAAAAAAAATCAACCTCTACCCTCTCGGCTTCGCCCTACATTGTGCTGTAAATCGCAAAGGAACCAAAAGAGTGGAAATCCAGTTAAACAGTCATTTCACCTATTCATCCTACAGTCATACCCCATGATCACTCAGTCCACCTCATGTCTAATGCTGTCACCTTCGAATCCTGCCTTTTCCGTGTCCAAGTCACACACAAAGCGAGATATATGCCACAGCCATTCTCTGGGGTTGAACACTGCCTTTGGTCATTTTTTTTTTTTTACTTGGTTATTTAGCTTAACCCATTTCAATTTTCAACTTAAAAAAAACATTCTTTCCTCATGGCATTGTCAAAACTATAGCTCAGACACTATGTTCTCCACTAGCTTAATTTTTTGTTTATTCCAGCAACTTTGTAAATCGAATGCTTACTTGACAACTGAATTCTCTTTATAATTCAAACTGCCTTTGTAGGTTAGTAGATAACTAAAGACATGGACAACTAGAGGTAAAATGCTACTTTACACAGCACCAACATAGCATTTGTTTTATTATTCTAAATGTAAAAATGTCCATAATTTTCACAACTTTCCATGCTATGAATACTGTACTTTATCCCATGTATATACCCATCTGAGATTTCAGGAGGGATCCCAACAATAGCAAGTGCACCCAGAATAACAACACAGCAATGTTTTTCTTGTACAGTATTGCTAACTTTAAATTTATTTTTCATGGTATACTGCTAGTTTAGAAATCACTTTAATGGCCAGGATCCTTAATTTTTAGCAGTTTGTTCAAAAATGGAAAATAAAGAATAAAAATGACAGGCTGCAATTTGCAAAATCTCTTGCCAAGGAATGCCTTCATGAGGTCTTTAGAACCTCAAAATAGTTAATATTGGCAAAAAATTCAGGTTTCACAACACTGGTAATTGAATTAAATGGCATACAAAAAACTACTGATATGCTTTCATAAAAGAACTCTACCCCTCTTGGTCACCATGCACTTCTACTGTAGTTTTCAATGTCCTTCCACTTTCAATATTTGAACATTTCAAGTTCCCAATATTACTGAGATATAAAATTAAATACCCAAATATAAACCTGCATCTCCTAAGCGAGCACTGCAAAAAAGTTGACTACTGCATGTTACCCAGCCACTGTGTACTTACGAAACAGCATGCAAACAGGAAGACCGATAAAAAAAAAAACAGCATTCAAGGTTTTAAAAACATTACAACCAATTGTCCCAAATTTAAAAACTCGTGAAAATTGAACACTCTGTCCCACTAAGCAGTGTCAGTGAATATTAGTTATGAATACTGCAACAGAAACACCCACTAATCATTACAAAATCCCATCACTAGTATGGCTTCCGCAAAGCATACCTCAACCTTTCCCCTTACAAGCAATGTAAGTGCATAAAAAACTTTCTAAAATGATCTGGCACTGGAGCAATAATTTACAGTGTTTTTGACCTCCAAAAAAAGGGAAGTGTACATGTTTTAAAGAGTAACAACTAAGCTGGTTAAGTTGTATAGAAAAAAACAGAGATGAGGTTTAGATATGAAAACTAACAGTTTGAACGACAAACCTAACCTAACCAGCACATGCATTAGTTTCAACAGATAATCATGCTAGCTGTGGTGACAATTTTTTTGCCACTTACCAACACCACCAATGTGCTAAGTTAATTTTTTTGCCACTAACCAAGATCACCTATAAGCCACATTTTCAAACCTCACTGTGCACATGCATCTACAGCTACCTATATTCTTCTTTAAATATAAAAACAATAAAGTTATTGACAACCACAGTACAATATATAATCCTTAAACAAATACAAACTGACTTATCATTTCCTAGTCAATTTCCTTATATAAACCAAAACAATCGTTAAATCTAATCAGTTCCCTAAATATGATAATGTCAGTGGTAGATGCTACTACTTGAGTTAATACTCTACTACATCAGTAGCATTAGATGGAATTTCAATGGAAACGTCAAATGGACATGCCAATATGGAACTAACATTACCCAGTTAACTCTAGGATTGATGGTCTTTAACCGTAGGTGAAACATTTTCACATCAAATGACCTAATAAAAGCATAAATATTCTGACACTGTTAACCACTTTGGCCATTTTATAACAACACGGAAACCACACAAGTGTAACTCAATAAAGGAAGATACTACATAAATGCCAAAGACCGTCATCATATGCCGTCTACTGAACACCTTCCTTAAAACAAAAGCCAACAAAAGGATAAAAAATTAATAAGAACTGACTAACAAATTACTTGAAACAACCTACGATTTTCATTTACCTACATTTAAACATAACCACAAAACAGCTGACTGGACATGCTATACCATACCTTGCCTACTGCCAAAAACTCCTAGACAAACTAAACAGATTATTGTACATAATTGATATTGTCAAGTCTGACAATTAACAAACAAAATAATGCTCATAGTTAAAGATTACCAATGACAATTTTTTATATAAGCATTAGTACAAAGCCGAGACACATTACGAGTTATCTTAAAATATATATATATAAAAAAATTATGTTAGATCTGCACATTACACCATTATTTCAACTCCACAGTAAGCAGAGAGCATCAGACAATATGATTTTGCTTCAGTAGGCTTCAAGATGATGTAAGCAGTGTGTATGTGTTGGATGTTCACCTACAATAAACTGCAGCTTGAATCAATGTCTCGAATCAGTGTAATATTTTGAACTTACAGTTGGAAAAACTTGAAATTTCAAAGTCTAAACCTGAAAACTTTCCTGAAATTTATTGGTGCCTAATACTGATTATATGCATATAAATATCACCCACCCACCCCGACCCCTACGCACACACACACACACACACAAACTGTGTACATAATAGGTGTATATTCTAACTTATGGATGACAGTCTTTGAACTTTCACATTTTTTGAAAAGTATTTTTTTCCATATCTTGATAGTTTGAGACGTATTTTTTACAGCTTAATAGTTTAAGAATATTTTAACCAAGACTCTAGAAATAAAAATGAGATAAGAATGAAGCAGTAACAAAGGCTTTTGACTTACAAGGTAAAAGACAGTGTTTTTAAAATCTTCATTAATAAAAAAGAAAGAAAAAAATTCTTGTACTATCAAATCACATGGCATCCATAAAGCCAGAAACTTTATCTCATTCAACTCTATAGGCTTTGGTGTCGCTTGATACCACAAAAAAAAAGCACCAGTTGACGTCACTTACCCACCACCTTGCAGCAACGAATAACATTCAACTTACCTGAGTAGCAGTTTTCGTTAGCTGCTCTTGGGCATCTTGCAGCTGTTGCTGCAGTGATGCCTTTTCTTTTTCTTCTTTTTGTAGCTGCTCTTGTAATAACTTGAGCTGAGAGTCCATCTGCAAGAAGGGAAAAGTGTAACGTTACGGCATGCAACCGGTAGCTGGCGATGAATAATCCTGATGGGTTCTGGCGCTTGGTCTTCAAGACCCTAAATTTCATAAGAATTCTTTGATTCATTGAAGAACTTTATTACTACTTGGGAGATGACCATATTTCAGAAAGCCTTTCATGAGAATGATTGTTGTATAACACAATGCATTCACTGTTTGTCTCAATAACATTACCAGTAATATAGTTAAACATTCCTCAGGGCCTTTTTGTAAGTGACTAAATAAGGAAATCAAGTCACTGGCAACAACACAGTAAACTTACAAACCAAGAGTCCAGCATATAACCATGAAGAATCTAATTCACATTTGCCTGTAAAAACTTAAAACAGAACACGTACCTCTTCAGCCTGTCTGACTTTATCAAGAGTACCCTCAAGCTGCTTGATTTGCAACTCAAGGTTAGCCTTGTCTGCTGTCAGCTGTTTGACGTTACTCTCCTTCTCGCTTAGCTTCTTGCTCCAGTTTACTTCTTCAGATTCGACTGATGCTTGCAATGTTCTCAAGAGTTCTTCCTATAATTAAAAGTGGTTTTCATGACATTCCTCACTTATATAAATGATATGGTAAGTCACTTTTGATGACCTTCAACCTGGTCTAAAGACCAAGTCTTCATGTTTCAGCAATGATTATTCACCTTGCTGCCTTTGCAAAAGTTTATCATTTTCCTTTATTTTTTGTTATTTTTATACTTTTTATTTGCATAATGACATAGAATCCCGAAGTCAATCTCTGCCATTGATAAGATGTAATTACCGTCTATCACTGGATTTGGTAAATCTGTCTATCCAACACAGTCACAAGAAAACCCTCTCCACAACTATGAGGTAAAAATAGCTAAGTTGTAGTAACTGATTACTAGTTTAAAAAATTATCTGAATATTTGGATTCTCAACACTTCTGAAAAAATACAGAGTAGGAAAGTGGATATACTTAAACTAATTTATGTTATTGTTCATGACCTAGTTAAAACCAATGTATTATTATACTTACAGTATCAGCTAAAACTTTCTGGTAGTGGGCAACCTTTTCATTAACAGATTTAACTTCCTCTTCTAACTCGCTAACTCTCTTACTGTCATCAACCTTTGGTATAGATTTCTGGAATTCAGCAACCTGCAATGGAAATCAAGCACTCCATGATAAGGGGGCGCCTCAGCCAAGCGTATTACCAAAACTTTTTCCTCTAATTACACAGTAACAAAGCACCATGTAGCTTACTCCTTGTTTATACATACTTCCAAAAAGACAAAACAAGGATATCCACAGTACCTTCTCTAATGTATTTACTTAGAGTATTTACAAGAGTAGCAATAAGAAAACCCCACTACTGTAGTGTTTTTCACAAAACTGTATTAAAATAACCCAATCTACTTGAAAATACACTGTGGGTAACGTGAACAGTTACAGGACAAATTAAACCCCCACCTTCAAAGAAATGCAAGAAAATGCTACATAAAAGGCATCTAAATATTTTGGTGTACAGTCAATCAACAATCACAGAACATGTTTCTTTGTACAGTACAGGTATTCTAAAAACTGCATTCCACCACATACCTGTGTTTTAAGTTCTGTGTTCTCCCTAGTGAGTTCCTCTACCTGGTTTTTGAGTGCTGGGTCTTCTACAATGACTTCCTTCTCCACAACCTTTTCAAGAGAAAAACATCTGAATAAATCTTATGTAAGCTGAGGAAACCAAGCTACAGGACATATACAGTAAGTGAGCTATGCAATACTCTTAAAAAAATTCAAATAGCAAAACTATCCAATGATAAAACCTATAACACCAAAGTTTTTTAATTTCCTTAGATAGGAATTCCCAGAGGAGTAAAATATTTATAGGCATAGCCCTTAGGAATTGTTTAAAAATAATGATAAACTGCTATCACTTTTTTTTTTTTTTTTTTTACAGAAGGTACAAATCTAGCTAAAATAATTTTACACAAAGGAAACTTTGCTCTAGTGCATCCGCAAAAAAACAAAAAACCAGACTTAGGAAGGCCACGATACGGCCCTAATTCGACAACAAAGATTATTTGGTCACCATTCACAGATACTCCTAACAATTACAGAAACACAAATTGAGATACTAATGTGTGCTACCAGCTACTTACATTATGTCACAGACTATGTGAATGATTTCCCAACCACATAAATGAAATAAATACAACAATAAAAAAAAAAAAAAATCTAAAGGGGGAAACTTTAGCAGAAAAATGTACTCACTGGCCTTTTATAAGATTAGTATTCATAGAAAGAATAAAAAAAAAAAAAGGCTAAAAGTCTGAGAATTCTGGCTAGGCTCCAGCGGAGGATGGACCCAATGGTTCTGTCCCCTTTAAAGTAACACGACCTACATTGGAACAAAGGATGAATGCAAGACAGGTAACACAGAACCAAAGATAATTACCTTTTCTACCTCAACAACCTTCTCCACAACCTCTGGCACCGATATGGATGTCTGTGTTGACACTTGTGATGCTTTAGTTTCAAATTCATTCAAAAACGCATCTTGATCCTGAGAATGAAGAGGAAAAGAAGCCGTTATACAATGGTTTAGTGAAAGATATTCTAACTATACTCATGTCAATCAAATGCTTGTAGGAATTTTACCAACAACAATATACAAGTATTGATTTTTCACTTTTCTTAACAGTATTATGTTATGAAAAGCAACCTATGTCTATGCTCTGCTCACATAAGAAATATCCTAGTTACACCTAGATCACTTTCCCTCACAGTAGCCTGGCTCATGCATTGAGTGAAATGAATACTTTTTGAAAATTGTTAGTGTGTACAGTCTAAGAATAAAAGGTCATGAAAGGATGGCTGTGCCAGGTGAACTGAATGCAAAAACAGGTGATGAGAAAATACTGACCAACATAATGGTGTGAGGAAGGGTGGCTGGAGGTTTACCTGATCATTGTCAGTTGAAGTAAATGTGGAAAATATTCAAGTGGTTTCACTTCAAGAATGGCTAAAAATGTTATTCTGACAAAGGTTTGATAAAGTAAGAATATAGTATGAGGAAGTGGATAAAAATTAGCTAAGATTAAACATGTTGTTGATAAGGCTTAAAAAAATTAAAGGATGGAGTCAATGAGTCAGCAGGAAGTTGTGAGCCAAAGAATTTTATTCTGCAAATCCCAGGACACGGTCATTATGTCGGCAGTATGCTGGGACTATTGGAAATTGTGAGTATGCAAAATTCAAGGACAGAGTCACTGTGTCAGCAGAAGTGTTTGTGGGCACAAAGAGGCAAACTATAACAAGTGTCATTGGGATGATGAAATTAGGTGTTTCGTGAAAAAATAGTGAGACAAAATATATCATGATGCTGATGATGATGATGATGATGATAAGGTGCAGGCTGATGGAAGTTCGCAGTTCATAAGCAGGAAATATTTAATAAGAATATTAGCAAGAGCAAGTTATAAGTTGCTCTTAGCACTAACAAATTATACTGTAGCTATAATTTTTAACAATCATCCTTGTCTCTCTACATGACCAAACCATTTCAGAAAATACGGATCCATCCCTTAACCTGCATTAATAATTTTTCCTCTCTCTATGTACCTCCACTTTCAGACTTTCATCAATACCCTTCACATCATCTTATGCCAAATATACTACTGCACACACACACACACACACACACACACACACACACACACAACAAATTCTCAGTTCCTCATTGGACGAGTCGGTAGAGTTGTGGGCTAGCACTCGCTAGGCCCGAGTTTGAGTCTCCGGCCAGCTGATGAAGAATTAGAGGAATTTATTTCTGGTGATATAAACTCATTTCTCGCTACAATGTGACTCGGATTCCACAATAAGCTGTAGGTCCCATTGCTAGGTAACCAATTGGTTCTTAGCCACGTAAAATAAATCTAATCCTTCGGGCCAGCCCTAGGAGAGCTGTTAATCAGCTCAGTGGTCTGGTAAAACTTAGGTATACTTTTTAACAAAAAACTCTCCCTGACAATTTTCTTTTATTCACATTCAACTGCTACAATTCTCTTTCATAGGGTTTACAACAAACCCTTCATATTTCCCATCTTGGCTTCCTTGCACAGTTGAAATCCCTTCCCAAGCTTTTGAACAAATCCTGCTACCTTTTTTCACTCACCTACTCACCTCTTCTCTCACTACCATCATCCGAAAAGCTTACCCCAAAATACCTTCATGACCGGTCCACCTCCATAATTCTGACTCCTCAAACACTTAATGCTGCATCTTAATGGTTTCCACACTTTATCCATGTCAATATTTGACCATCCACTTCCTTTAGTTTCAGACTCCTAATGTTACACTTACACAACACAATGTGTGTTGTGTTGTGTTTGTTTATACATTATATGTATATATATATATATATATATTTGTTTATATATATATTATATGAAATAATTAAAAGAACAAGACAAAAGTGCATCAAAGGAGTGCAAGATCTTTTGCCTTTGCTCTATAAAACATTTTCAAGCAAGGCAAAAATGCGTTTTTTTAGAGTAAAGACAATGCATCTTGGACGCCATTGCTTCAATTCCCTCATGGTTATATACCCTGGTATGTGTAATATATATATATATATATATATATATATATATATATATATATATATATATATATATATATATATATATATATATATTACACACACCCGAAATAACAGCTTTCATACGGCAAGCAAGGAATTACACCCAGAAATCAAACCTCTCCATCTTCTACAAGTGCCCACAAACAAACGCATCTAGTCCGACAATGTGCGCATGCGTGTGGGCGCTAATCCTTCATAACTGTATTCAAGAACAACTCCGGAACCTAATCTGGGCTTGTACATGTGACACTGGACGCCTGTTACGTAAGGGACTCTTTGATAAAGAAAGAAAGAAAGAAGGAAAAAAAAAAAGGGGGGATGATTCATTCCACGTCATACCAAACCATCCCGAATGCATGAGGCGAACGAACGAGCAAGTAATTACGCCTTGACTCGAGAGCATTTTATTTCGTCTATCTCCTGGACGCGGCACGATGACGAAAAGGAACGCTTGTAGTATTAAAAAGAATACTTTCACTGCCAACCAGACTTTACAAATTACAGTACATGAAATATATGACGAAATCATAGACACAAAT
>NC_089750.1:3136936-3179436 GCF_040412425.1 Macrobrachium rosenbergii | reverse complement strand
TATATATATATATATATATATATATATATATATAGATATATATATATGGATGAATTAATATTCTGTATTGTAGTTTCCACAGGGGTAAGTGTGTGTGTTTCAGAAAAATAAACCACTGATTATATTTTATAAACTGCTACTTCCTGGATAAACTCCCTGTGCAGCAAACTTCCTCAATATTTGCTTATAGCACCTAAACAAGGCCCACAGTAACACATCAAACAGCACAATTTACCCCCATTGTGCATGCACTCAACACTTCCAGGATATAAAGTTTTTCCCATCCAGCACCTCTTAAATATCATCTATAATGCCCTTCACAGGCCTTTCCTTCTCCATCCCTTACAAACTGCACACTTCCCAAACTTCTGTTCTTCCGTTCTCTCCATACAGCCAAACCATCTAAAAACCATTCACATTCTCTCTTTCACTAACACAAACCTTGTAACCACTATTACTTTTCGTCTTATTTCTCACCCTTCAGCACTACCTACTTGTACCTTTTTTTTTTTTTTCTCCCACCTTCACCATCCACTTCACTTCCACATACACTGCTAACTTCATAACTCCAACTATTCTGTGATTCATCTCTCACTTTCTGCCATCATCCAGTCTATTTACTGTCAAATACCAATACGAGACGACAGCTTCCACACTTCCACCACCCAAATGAACATTTACCCGTCAATTTCCTAGTTTCCATGTACACACTAACCTTAAATCTTGCTCATATCTACTCTCGACTTCTTTTGGAAACGTACTCAAGCTCTTCCACTAGCTTCTAGTTTCTCCTAACTATCCCAATCAGTAAAGGGTTATCTGCACTCGATAATTCCACAAAACATTCATGATCCAATTCTTAACTCGTGATGCACATCTACTACTACTACTACTGTTATTTCTCTGAATTCTTGCATCACTATCCATAAAGAAAATCTAACAGCATGGTGATACAACATACTTGCCTCAGACCCACTTTTGCATGTAACTAGTCAATCCAGTGTACAGCTGCTTCAATCATAGAAGCATTTCATCCAATCAGCTTACTCTGCCAATCAACTTACTCTGTCGTACTTCCTGTCATAACCCCAAATTACATCTAATTCAGATATAAGTTTTAGGCAGTTCTATCACCTTTACTATCGTACAATGAAGCAATTTCTTCTCTCGCTGTTCTTCAGGCCTTTCCTGCATTCAGGTATACCTAACAAAACCTCTGTGAGCCACTAAAATCAACTATCACCAACGTACTGCAGCATATTTCAAATTCCATCATCTGGTATCAAATTGCCCTCCTAACATCCTTAAATCATTACCACAGGGAGTCTCAAGCTTACATTATGTCACAACCCTATGAATACTGAATCATTGGTGAAGGATACCACTTGAACTTTGCATCCCAAACCAACACAATCAACGACTGTACCAAGACTGGGAAGTGGTCAACGTGGTGATTAATAAGAAGACAGTGAAATGCAGATCATCACATCTATGATCTTAAAATGGTTAGCTCTGTTGTGTGTGCTATCTGTCTACAATACATATTAATAAGTATTTTACTCATTGTTCGCTGAGATCAAGTGTTGCTCTACTGATGACATATGACAGCCCCACAACCAATTAGTTTCATTATGTGCATATACCAATCAGCACTGAAAAATGTGTTATGAGAGGAGTACAGATGGAGCGAGTGCGAATAAATGAGGGAATAGCAAAACAATTGTTTCCTCTACATTGTATGTGGACTTTTCTGAAAAATTTACCAACTATGAATCTTGTGATTAACAATAAGTGATTAGATTCTGTGTGAGAGAAGTAACATTGGGAAAAGGGAAGCTATTTTTTCTTTTGAAGAGGGGAGGGGGAAAGGGGCTGGATTGCTCAGACTTGGTTGAGGTTTCCACAGTCACTAAATGCAAATTTTTTCTTGTTTTCTCTGAACAGGGCAAAGAAAAGCGAATGGGGCTACTTATTTGCTTACCACACTACAAGAGCCACCTTTTCAGTGCTAGTCCTCAAGTAATTTGCATGTAAGTTGGAACCTATACTATGCCATCTTTTTTCAGGTCAACCATATTTCCCTTAGAAACTATGCACAACACTATTCATCTACTAAATTACTGGTATCCTCACTTCGTTTCTGTAGGCAATTAGGGTAATCTTCAGGCTATCATTCTGTTACTTCAATTCACATTATTTCCCCTATTACATTTAGACAATTTCTAAAAGCCTGTAATCATATGTTTCTTTCTGAAGCCCTCGTAACTCCTGCAAGGCAAGACCCACTCCAGACCTTGTCTGTTATTGATTATCTGCACAACTCAAGTTAATCCATGTCTCTTGTCATACCCCAATCTCTATACAGTATGCATTACTTTTTCATCAAATTGTACTGATTTTCTTTGTATTAAATATCATTTATTTCCTTTCCCTTTTCTTGTGGTATTATCTTTCGCTTTCCCTCCTCTACCAATTATCTTCTCGAAGCTATGACCCTATATTTCCACACAATGGCAACTTCATCTTATATAAACATTTTTTATCCATCTGTGTAACATCCCCTGCTATTTAGTCTTAAAGTGCTCTTTGTTTATAAATTCTGATCTTGTTTACATGAACATGAGAAAGAAACCCCTTAACAAAAGTAGAATTCAAGGCCTCCGTAAATTTCTACCCATTACTCTGTCCACTCTGTTCCGCTTTTCAGAGATTTATTAAAATGTTTTTCCACTTCTCACATCTATTAACGCTTTGGGTGCTCAGCAAACTCGACAGCCTTTCTGAGAAACTACAATGTCTTAAATGACAAACTCAAGTTTTAAAGAATCGAGCTGGTTTTGTTTCATATTTCTCTCTTTGTTGCAAATACTAAATCTTTACGATTTCATTAACCATCCCATGAATTTGGAATTCTTTCTCAAGGCTGCCTTCTCAACATCATCAGTTCAATTTTAGTTCACTTAACATAACTGCATGCAATGACTATAGTACCTAAACATTCCCGAATCAAGCACGGTGTCTCAGCTATCTTTCAGGTGAGTGCGTATTCCAATCCACTGAACTGACAAGATTCAAAATTTGACCTTTAACCCTTCAAGTCTTATTTTCCACATCCATTTCGTGGAACTTTCAGTCCTTGAATACAGTTTTATTGCTTATCCTTATACTGCTCAACTCACACTTTATCAGGTTCTGTTCTCCCAAACTCCTATGGTCCCCACAATTCTAATTATTGTTACAGCAGTTCAACACTAAAACCAAGCTACATTCTTGACATTCACATAGCTAAACCTGAGATTTGTTTGTAAGTCCGAATACTTGGTGGGAAGAGCTCAAGAGCAATAACCGTACAAGAAATGGGAAAAAATGCAAAGCAGTCAGAGACACTACCCATGCAGTTAAGACTGATTTATAGAAGTTTGGTCTAATGGCCTGGCACTGGACTAAAATGCATATTTAACAGGATAAATTCATAAGTTTTTTCTCTTTGGCAACAAAATGTCACTAGGCTGCCATCCAGTGGCATTACAAATAACTTTCCACTAATAAATGATGTTCATACAACGATTTTATTATAGAGTTAAGCAGTGAAATGATTCCATCTTGTTAAGTAGAACATTATCCATAAAAAACTCTGATAATTTTTCAGTTGTTCAAGCGCACAGGAAGCAGCAATTTTTAATAACGGGGGAAAAAAAAAAACCAAGCACTATAGAGTAAATTGTAATTAATCAATTTTCTGCTTGATAATGTGACCACATTATCAAACCATGAAGCATGCAATAGACCTTAATGATCACACTCCCTGGTACACAAAACTGTAGAAAAAAGGATGGCCCAAGCAATTTCAGCTACTACTCACAATCTGTAGTTTAAGTGGAAAACTTACAGAAATTTTCTTAAAATATTTCATCTTTGCTCACCAGCCACCCCTCTAACACTTTCATTCAACTTTTAAAGACTGCAAAATGACCTAGTCTAGTCTAACACTCAGCATGGTAAAAATGAAGAAAATGCGATCATTCTCAGCATGGAATCGTGTTTCAACCTTTCTCGGGGGGCTTATGGTTCTGAACAGCTAAATTATGCCAAGCCATTGCCCATCTTTTCAGTAAAACAATTTTCCTGCCACAAAAAAAGCAAAAATTTGCAATGACACAAGTTGAACTATTCAGTGTATGTTTATCATAAGGGTTATGTACAAAGACCACACTGTATGTGCATTCATGAACAAATGTATAACACTATGAAGAACATATATACAGTACTTTTACCAGGCACACTTCACACACGCATGTACAGAACATATGCAACGTATTCGTACACACAAATGCCCAATCTCTTCTGTTACAGACCTTTATCAAAAGACACTTGTACAGAGCATATGCAACGTATTCGTACACACAAATGCCCAATCTCTTCTGTTACAGACCTTTATCAAAAGACACTTAAAGGTCAAAATACCTAGGGAACTTGATTGCCACTGAAAACTGACAACTAATCAAAGTATCTTAACGCCATACATGCAGAGCTAAAACACTGGGAACTTACAAACAGTAATGTCCAGAGTTACATAAAAGTTCAGTCTACTGCTACTGATTAAACTCGTCCTACCTTATCTCTGCGAACAGAATCAATAAAAGAGGTTCATTCAAACTGCAAAATATGGAATGCTGAAACTGAATCTTTGTACTCACCAAAGCATCATCTACATGAACATCAGGAGAGATTCTTCTTAGGACGGCACGAACCTTGGCTCTCTCCTGCTCGATAACGCCAGAAATATCCTGATTTGGGGAAGAGGAAAGGGAGGGGAAAAGAAAAGGAAAAAACATTAGCAAACATTTCCCAGTAAACATTATTATAGGTACAGCGTACGGCTAATGGAAAGGCTCAAATCAACCGAAAAAAATTGGGAAATGGGAAACCCTTGCTGTTAATATTTCTGTATTACATTACTTTTACATGTTTATGGTAAAGGTCATATGCTGAACAATACACTGGATTTTTTTTCAAATGTTCAATACAATACTATAAAATAAAAAGGTGAACAAATTTTAAACATTTATATAATTTAGGCAAATGTATTCATCGGTCTAAGTAACATTTTATTTTGCAAGAGGACCTTTGCAGTATGTAATGGAATTACAACCAAGGAATTACACGACTGATTCTCGAACAAATTCAATCTAAATTCATCTTTGCCAGGACATTAAATTACTAATTAGTCAGGGATTAAGTACAATAACCCTTGAACTCTTCAGAAGGAACTCTGCAAGAACTTGAATAAGTTTACTTTGAGCCTTAATGATAGCTATCAAAAAACCTATGTCATTAAGAAGCAATAACAAAATTCACAAAATTTCCACAGAGTCAAAACTTGCATAAAAAGCAAGTTAATTGATCTCCAACACTGAAGAGGTAGAATCATGGATATTTACATTTCAGGAGTTTAAGCAACCGAAAGTTTCCTTCATCATCATCCTGTAAAGCCACATTACTTCAAATTTATTACCAAGAAAATTTCTGTATAAATTTTAAGTACTGTATTCCCTATTTCTATACTTGAATAGGTTTGAATATACAAAATGTCTTCACACAACTGTCTAATTATAACAGAACTAAAGCAGTTTATATTAAAACAATGATTTGATACTCGTCACTAATTTTGCAAACCGCAAGTTAAAAAAAATTATTTGCACGATTATACTGAATTCAGATCTTACACATATGCAACATACCAATGTGCAAAAATGTACAAAAAGTATAAGAAAATTTACAATTCAATACTATACACCAAAAATATGTAAAGACCCAGTCTCTCTGCATCCACAAGTTTTAATCAAAACAACTCTCAGGGTCCACAAAGTCACGTTCAACGTTGCTTTTAAACTGTCTTTTCCATCAACAGAAAGAGAAGAATAAAATCTCAACTGAGCATTTTTCATAAATGGATGTTGCACTACAGTAAGTGGTGTACATTCCTGACATTTTCAGAAATCAATCTCCCAACAGGTGCCTTGCATTATCGGAATTGGAGTATAAAATTCAGGCCAAAGGCCGAACGCTGGCACCTATCAGTCATTCGGTGCTGAAAATAATGTTGAGGCAAATGTTAGGTGAGGGTGGAAAGTCAGACGGGCGAAAGAGATTATGAACTGAACTGAATTGAATATATAGAATTTAGGCCAAAGGCCAAGCACTGGGACCTATGAGGTCATTCAGCAATGAGACGGAAACTGACAGTAAAAGGTTTGAAAGGCGTAATAGGAGGAGAATATACTGAATTTAGGCCAAAGGCCAAGCACTGGGACCTATGAGGTCATTCAGCGCTGAGACGGAAACTGACAGTACAGTAGAAGGTTTGAAAGGTGTAACAGGAGGAAAATCTCGCAGCTGCATTATGAATCACTTGTTAGGAGAGGTTGGAAAGTTAGACAGAAGAAAGAGAATATGAAAGGAGATACAGTAAAAGGAATGAAAGGGGTTGCAGCTAGGGTCCACAGGCACGCTGCAAAGAACCGTAAGTAATGCCTACAGTGCTCTGTACGAGGCAAACTGACTGCACTATCCCCCTACGGGACCTTGCACCATCTTTTTCTAAACATTAAAATAATCTACTGCAGTGAAATTGTAGAGATCGATGGTCCGAAATAATGCTTCTATCTATCTATGTGAAAAAGTTATTGAAAACTTAGAACAAAATGAACCAAACTGCAGTTTCCTAACAATTACCTATTCAAAGAAAATGGTGGGGAACTTCTCCAAAAATGACATATGACAATGAAAAATAATCAGCTAATACAACACAAACAATTGAGTGCTTTTACCCTCCAGAATTCAGACTGAGATTACTCTTTTCTACTTTCATCCATTAGATGAGTTAACATTCAACACTTGAGAAATTTCATCAGTTTATAAACTCTCAATGCTACTTTTGAATGAATGCATGCTGATGTGGAATAATGGAAATTCTCGGACCCTTGAATAAAATCTGTAATGATGTTTAAAAAAACAGGTTTTGACGTGGGAAAAATCTATTTTTGGTAGTCGCTGTCTCATCCTCAAAGGAGTTACCCCCCATGGTGTGCCAGTGCTCCCATGGTGACTAGACTAGTATCAAAGAAATATTTTTCTAGCCTGGTCTTGTAGCCGGGTACTGTGTCGTAATGAAAACACTATGACACGTGATAGAGTATAATGGACTCAAAGATAAGAGCGTATCCTTCTTTCAAATATACAGCAACTACTTTGTTTGATTACCTAACACAATAAGTAATTTCAACAATGAGGGGATTTAAGGAAAAACTTTATTCCTGCTCAAACACTACTATACTAGCAATTTAAAATTGCCAAGGTTTTCAACATAAAAGATCCCACATAATGAAAACATTAAACATATCAAAGTTTTTAAGTTCCTCCAATTTCAAGCACCTTTCAATGTTATATAAAATTCAAATTGTACAACGGTTTACAAAAATTTGGCTATAACACCAAATGCTGGAACACTAAGCCATTCAGTGCACAATGAAGAGAGGGAGTTGGTGTGGCTGAACAACACAATGGCGGAAAGAAAGTGGGGACAGAGGTAAAGTAAAAGGCTAAAAAGTGGGTGCAGCTAGGGGATAAAGGGACGCTGCAAACAACCACTGGTAATGCCTACAGTGTACCATGTGAGATGCAATGATGTCATTAGATGGTATAAAGTGCATATTGCCAACTAACAAGTTTTCCGATGAACACTTTCTTATTCAAATGACTTTCATCCTCAGTTCACCACTACAAGAATCTATAACCACTCTGAGCTAGTTTATTTTCCTTATGACACAACACCAGTGTATTCTAACTAGTTAAATCATTTTCTCTTAGCCACTTCAGGTATCCACTAACCATCCACTCCATTCCAAAAATTTTGAATCAGCTAACGACCACAAACATTTACTGTGATTCTTGTACCATTGCTCCAGTCACATTCTACAAACTTCATACTATCATCTTTCCTGTTGTTGTCAATCCATCTTTATTACTAAGACTTGCAACAAAAATGAGAAAACGGATCACACAGAACATATAACCGCTACCATCAAGTTTTCAAGGCTCAAAAAGAGTGAGTGCTCTTGAAGAAGAAGAAAAAAAGCTACACATGTACACATTTAAAACTAAGGCTACTCCCTAACGCAACAACCTTGAAAACCAGCAACAGTGTTCCTTTTAATACTAAATGTACTATATCCCCAAGAATCACCAAGTCATTTCATAACACTATGTGTCTATGTTCTTTGAAGGT
The DNA here is from genome assembly GCF_040412425.1 of Macrobrachium rosenbergii. Classification (NCBI taxonomy): domain Eukaryota; kingdom Metazoa; phylum Arthropoda; class Malacostraca; order Decapoda; family Palaemonidae; genus Macrobrachium; species Macrobrachium rosenbergii. The sequence goes on along the minus strand of NC_089750.1, from coordinate 3,171,149 downwards.
TTTCAGATTGCTGATTCATTCTAATATAGCAAATTGAAAAAGATTTTTGTATTTTTCAATATGGTTGAGGGCCAACTAAGTTAAGTATACCTTAGTTTTACCAGACCACTGAGGTGATTAACAGCTCTCCTAGGGCTGGCCCGAAGGATTAGACTTATTTACGTGGCTAAGAACCAATTGGTTACTTAGCAATGTGACCTACGCTTATTGTGAAATCCGAACCACATTATAGTGAGAAATGAATTTCTATCACTAGCAATAAATTCCTCTAACTCTTCATTAGCTGGCCGGAGAGTCGAACTCGGGCCTAACAAGTCCAAGGCCACAACTCTACCGACTCGCCCAAGGAAGAGCTTTGAGACCAGCTCCTGGCTCAACAAATGCCAAGGGGCAATGATGATGGAGACGAGAGAGTCCGTACCACCTGAAAAGTAGCACAATGATGACGGAGATGAGAGAGTCCGTACCACATGGAAAGTAGCACAATGATGACGGAGATGAGAGAGTCCGTACCACCTGAAAAGTAGCACAATGATGACGGAGATGAGAGTCCGTACCACATGAAAAGTAGCACAATGATGACAGAGATGAGAGAGTCCATACCTCCTGAAAAGTAGCACAATGACGACGGAGATGAGAGAGTCCGTACCACCTGAAAAGTAGCACAATGATGACGGAGATGAGAGAGTCCGTACCACATGAAAAGTAGCACGATGATGATGGAGATGAGTGTGTCCGTACCACCTGAAAAGTAGCACGATGATGGAGATGAGAGAGTCCATACCACCTGAAAAGTAGCACAATGATGATGGAGATGAGTGTCTGTACCATCTGAAAAGTACCACGATGATGCTGGAACGAGTGTCCGTACCACCTGAAAAGTATCACGATGATGATGGAGATGAGAGAGTCTGTAGCACCTGAAAAGTAGCACAATGATGATGGAGATGAAAGTGTCCGTACCACCTGAAAAGTAGCACGTTATTAAGGAGTATATGACACCAGTGGGAAAAGCTCGTCTTATGTAGCAAAACAAGTGGCCAATCTGTGGGCTAATACCCTACTAAAAAGGAGCGAGTCCATCCTGTCATTGGCGCACAGACACATCTCAACAGATAGTTGGCTTAACCTAAGGCACAGCCCCTTTATGGATGAATCTGTGTACTTCCCTCCAAACAGATAAACCAGACTATAACCGACATGAGGGAAGACGCCAGATGGACTGTCGTCCACCTCACTCAAGGCAGCTTCAAGAGGGCACTCCTTCAGTGCGGTGGGTCAAAGTAGACCTACGAGGCCGCCAAGACAACCATTTCAGACCCGTTTTCAACAGCAAGGACCTCCAGCCATCCTGGGAAAATCAGGGGAGGAAGGAAGGCAGTCCTTCCGTACTTCCCTACCCATCTGTCTCGGGAAGCGTAACAAGATTGGAAAGAGAGGGAGCACTAGATGAGTGTGGGATGTCTCCCCATCCCCACATCAGACCAAGGTGGGGGGCTGTCTAGGGAGCATGTGGCTAGTGGCAGAAGTTAGGAACAGAGGAATGGACCATCCAAACACCCAGGAAGGGATATGTTTTTCCCTTCAAGCAGAAGTCACTTTTAACAGCAACACCACCATTTGAGTTCCCTTCCTACTGGAGCGACTCTTCCAAGGAGAGAGTCCTATAACAGGAGATACAAGATGTGCTACAGGAGGAGGCAGATGCCTAAGCATGATAAAGAGACACAGTGAGGGTGACAGCCTGCCCTGCACAAGAGTGTGTATCCAAGTTCCTGAAAATATCTGACCTGTTCTTGTCCAACCCTCACCAACCATAGAAAAATGGCAAACCCTGATCGATCACCTGGTGTCCTTGGAAAGTTAGTACCAAGGGGCAGGATCCGTATCCATTCCTGACAGTGGAACTTGAAGGAAAAGCAAAAAGGACAACAGATCAGCAAGGGTTGGTAGTATATTGTCAGAACAATTTGATAAGTTCAGCCACATCTTACTTGTTTTAGTAGTTGTATATTAAATGTCAGGGATTTTGCCACACCACCCTTTCACTATTCCCTACTTATATTTACCAAGATTTTTTCATGATCCCACCCAACAGATGATGTGCACCTCAAATCTTTCAAGTTCTTCAATAACAACTCTTTCCATCTTCAATCCATTTTTCACGGACTCTTCTACTCAAACTATATGTGAAGTCTGGTCAAACAAAGTGGAGCACATATGTTATGAAGTATTGTACTAAACTTCTCAAAAAGAATGAAAATTATGAGTAAATGTTGACTAGACCACACCTCTTCTCAATATGTAAGTTTGTGTACATACAGCAAAACAATTCTGATCCATTTTTTGTTTACAAACAAAAAGCAACATCATCCCCACTGTTCTGGCAACTTGCTACGAATTTCCAAAGACAGTAATTTGCTTTCCAAGTACATAGTTATTTAAATTTTCAATTAGGAAAACTGCAAGTGAATTACAGTTCTTTGATGCACATGACCCACCAAGTGGGTATGTAGAGCAGTTCAATTTTCATCAGTGTCAATCCTATTCTCTCCCATTTCATTCATCTATTGAAATACTAAGTGCATAACCCTTTTGAATATCACAGATACTGTTTAAAACCTAATACCAAATACACTGCAAAATAAAGTCAATAAAATTAGCTGTATGTTCTTCACATACCTTAAATTACTCATCTCAATTTTCCTACAGTTCTTTCTGACTTAAGTACAACATAATTTAAAGGCAGTATATTATAAACTAATGAATACAAAAATCTAGCTTCTTTTAGGGAAAAAGTTTTGCCCTTTCCCCCCTAAGTAACAAACAATGTGTGTATCTGGAATAGATGTAGTGTCCAGAGATAGCAGTGAGTTTCTGGTTTGAAGCATATCAAGTAGAAAGACTAGATCCTAAAAATTCACATATAAATTCCTTCACACATCTTACATCAAGGTGGCACCTAATATCTGCTACATGGATTTAGAAAGCTTAGTGTGACTCTACAAACATCATTCACACAGCTCTATAGGGTGAGCTTAATTCATACCAAGTTATACATACTCATAAAACAAGTAAAAATTGGATATAGTCAGAAAATACTGTACACTGTATATTTGCAGAAATATACAAAGGGTATGTTGCTCTCTGATATGGAGGAGCTTAAAAGACACATCTAGGTTCTTGAAGTCCATAAATTAATCCTCTCGCATCAAAATATCCACCAATGGGCTGAAAACTAACATGTTTAAGAATTAAAACATCCTATGAATAAAATGGGAGATGCATAAAAAGTTACAAAAGCTTTCTTAGCATGGAGGAAGCATATCAGAAATCCAGAACTTCATACAACCTATGAGAAACTCGTCTTCTCAGCATACTAATTAAAACTTGCTCGCTATCAAATTGTAGCATTCAAAAGAATTCTAAACACCTATGAAATGACAAATCTGGCCAAAATATCTTGCAAATACACTAAAAAAAATTTACAGAATAATGGCTGCAATTTTGGATAGGACAGAATCCATAGCCCATTACAAAATAAGATTTGGCAAATTGGAGAGAAGTTATTAGACAATGATAAATATGGCAAATTGGAGAGAAGTTATTAGACAATGATAAATAAACGTATTCCAGTATAAAAAAAACTGCCAAAATGTATGACCTAGTAAAAAATATGCTTTGTATACATCTAAAACATGAGCAACTGGAAAAAAAAAAAAATCTGCAATAGCATAGCTGCAAAATGCTGGTAACAGGCAGGAATGTGCTGGAAGATTGATCGTACTACAAATGATAAAGTGGTACAAGTGAGATATTCAGAGGCTGGAGACCTAACTATGACCTTTAAGACTTAGATGGTTTAGTTATGTGATGAGAAGGGAAACACCGCCAGTGAAACGGAAGAAACAGCATGGCAGGGCCCAGAATATAACGAAGGCCTAGTATGAAAACATGAAAAATTAAAAATCTAATACCCAAAAATTAGAATCCCCCTTAAACCCAATGACTAGTCATTAAGGACCGAGGACATAACTTCAACAGTGCGACTAATTCATTAAAAATGATGTAACTTAAAAACATGACTAGAACAAGTTTATTTCTAATAAATTAACACTAAAAGAATATAAGAATGCGCAAGTACACCAACTAAGCAAACAAGCCATTTCAGCAGCTCAAGATCTGCACTGATCCACCATGAAATTCAAATGAACTAAGAAGAAAACTTAAGTCTCTGAGTATTCTTGTATTTACACACTATTTGGAATGAACTGGATTAAAAAATTTGGACACACATGAGGCAACACTCCATTTAACAGCAAATGTCAATCAGCCTTTGCAGTAATCCTGATTCTTCATTCTCCAATTAGGATGTTCTCTTTAGGTATAAAGAAGTGTTTAGGAATGGACTTAAGTAATTATACCATCTACCAAGAATCAATGAGAGGAAAAACCTGTTTAGATATCTCCATCAGCAAGCAAGTCATTCTGTACCGTTTGTCAAGATGGATCACCAAATTTAAATATTCTAGTGACTATACTGTATTGAACTAAAGCGTATACCCCGAGAGTTGTTTCAATTGCGAACCTGAAAAGCTTGCATGTAAGCCAACAGAACGTAAACACCTGACAAACTTCCTTACAGTCAATACTGTCATCTTTAGCACTTACATCCACCTGCCTGAGTCTAGCCACCAGTTTTTCCTCTGTGCTCGTTAAGGCCTCCAGGACTTTGTGGTTCTTTTCCCGTAACTCCTACAAGGGACACACAATGTTAGACTTGGGGGAATCTAGCATTCTACTGTTCTTCAAAATAAAACAATTATGAAATGCTTAGTTATTCAAAACAGAAATAAAAAACCAAAATCAAAATCAAGCTCATGTTAAGTCATCAAGTTAAGGTTAACTTATGAATCACAGTGTGACGAACAGCATGGCTGAAAGAGTTCAAGGCTGAAATTCATAAAAGCTTGTGTGTGTGTGTGTGTGTGTGTGTGGGTAGCGTGAAATTCATTCCAGTTACATTTTGTCAAAGTGTCCTTGGAGAAAAATTTTTCAAGAGTTCAAAACATGCTTACCAGCCCATGTCTTCATGGAGGATTCCTCAAATTAAGATTGACAAGCAGGAAGAGCCACATTAAGAGAGGAGGAGTCAGGGAGGTGAAGGGATTTATTTAAGGAATCAGCAATCTTCACAAATAAAATTCCCTTACTTAACTCACCAGCAGTACTGTAGAAAACCAATTTCACCCACATAACGTTCGGAAACTACGTGCGATACGTGACAAATCACAAAAGCTTAAGAATTACAATTCGGATAGTCACAGATCCTATGGCTTACAGTACTAACATACAATGCCCCTTACTTAATTGTCTGGGTCCTACCACCTTTACTATTAAACACTCCAAATGTAAAATACTGTAAAGGGCCTCTTTTCACTGCAACAGGGCATAGACTCAAGCAACATTCTCAACAAATACCACCAGATACACAGAGGATAGAATAGGAATAGGAGTACAAAATGGGTGTTCAGCTCAATACAATGGCAATCACTCTTTTACCCAACTGGAAATCAGTGGATTCCCTCTTACCATTACCTACTGTGATATATATACTAATGGTTTTGTGCAGCATGCCAAGAGCATCTTTTTAAATTACACAAAACTATACTTTTTAATGATGGCTTTACAAAGATGAAGGTTAGAAAACTTTTTAAATACTGTATTTGACTACAAAAAGAATACATTACCATATGTTACGTTGTACAGGTTGCTATGAGATAAGTTTTCAAATCCATGACTCTTCCACTAATCTAATTTTCAGTTAAATTTACCTTAATCACCTCTGAATTGTTTAACTTGAGGGCAAAGACGAAATGAAATGATCTATTTCTACGGTAATTCAAATAAAAAAAAATTATGGATTACAGTGCCAAGTATGTAGTAAAACACTAAGATACTTTCATAATGAAATAAATATACTGTACTCTCTACACTTAAGAATTTCCAAAATCATAAAAACTTCACTTTTAAAATTCGCCCAACAATACAAGAATAAAAATCTAGAAAGAAACAAAATGGAAAAATTAAATCATGCACAATGCAGCATCTGTTAAAAATACAAGCAAATCAACGTCTACACAAAGGTGGGGAGAGAAGCAACAATGATCACTGGAAGGATTGCAGCTCTGTACTCACATTGTTCTTGGTCTTCTGGCCCTCCAAATCTTCTTTTAATCTTGATATCTCTTTATTTAGGTTTTTAACTTCAGATACGTGCTGTTCTATTAAACTATCTTTTTCTTTCACTCTGGAACAGAAAAAAGTTGGAATGGGGTCGTGCTTTTCATTCAAAAAGGGTGGAGAGAATTTCCACAACCCTAAAAGATTGAATAACCCTGATTAAGAGACAATACCTAACTTTCGAACCCAAAAACCTACATTGACGCATCCAAGACATTCACATTTTACGTTAACTTGTATACTAACCACAGGTCGATCTACAAGCAATCGTGAGTTACAGATCATAGAAAGGTTAAGGATAATATAACCAAGAAGCTGCAGCCATGTGAGAGGTTAACACTTCTTAAAAGAAAACAGCTCTGTAGAAACTATGAAAAAACTTTCAAACTTTTCAATACGGTAAAACTAGAAGCTGCCAAAGTGAAATCCTCTAGAACAGAAAACATCTTACAGGGATTCTAAATGTGTTGTGTCAGTGGCGACACTTTGCTCTGCGTGTACATCGCCATTCTCCTGGCCCTCAGCTGCTGGACGGACGCTCTGCGACGCTAGCGACTCCTTCTCCTCCTTTAAACGCTCAATCTGCAATACAAAACAAGTAAAATCAGTATCACTCACAGAGCTCTAACCACGCCCTAACAGAGCATCAACAAACAGGCAGAGCAATATACTGTTTGATTAGCAATCCTGAAATGGTAAACTTGATAATTGCAGCTCAGTAGTCCTTTAGCTCACTGTCTGATGCTCAATACAGTCTAAGGTATGTCAGTCAAGGTTGCCATGAAGCATAGGTAACTTTTAATTGTAAATTATTCTCTTTTTACCCCCGCTTAACCAGGGTAAATAAAATCCTTCGGGTTAGTCACAGCAGCACAGAAAGCTAACTTGGCATAAATCTATCAGTAGGAACTTCCAGAGCACACCTACATTTACGTATGAAATGACTGCTAGCACTGAACCTAATGTGTACTGGGCTCCTGCATAATGAGTTCCCTTATCTTTTGGCCACGAGAATGATTGCAACTAAAAATTACGGCAGTGAAAATATTGCTCACCATCACTTCTGAGAACTTGACTAAAAACAGTCATGTAGATAGTGCTGTACGGTACTGTACTTATCAAAATCTGCATAGTTTGAGAATTCTAGTATCCCCAGGAATCAAATAAGCAAAATGCACCAACTACAATGCCACTGAACCGACATCAAAAGTCATGAACGATTTTATCACTGGCAGGACAAGCCAGATTTATACTGATATCGGTCCAATGCCCCGTTCTTTTCATTCGTTTGTGAATACGGTATAGAAAATAATGAAAAAATCCAAGAAACATTAATTATTAAACTAAGGGCTTACAAAAGCACACGTGCGCACTGAATTAAATATGCGAGTGCTGTAAAATACTGTACTTCAGCTTTCAAAGCAACAGCATGCAAATCCTAATATAAAGAAAAAAACTACAAGTATTGCTTAACCACAGTGACTGTATTTAACGTAAGTTCTCTTGGTTTGATTTTCTTAGTCACTGAAAAAGAAAACTTTGAGAAAGGCAAATACAAGCTTGACGAATTCCCAAAACTTTTTCAACTTTCATCAAGTTGAAATTACATCTATAGTAGCCCAAAGGCAACAGCATGCATTAGCAAAGCTTTAGTTAACCTGAACTGTTCCATTTACTTATCTACATTGCCCAAGAAGAGTTTCAAGTTAACTGTTTTAGCATACAGAATTATTAGTTACCCAAGGTATTCTCATTTGTAAGAATGGCATAAATTTTAAAAGATGATGAACACAGTCCACTATGTAATTGTTACCCGAGAAAAAATATCCCTCTCAATCTAACAAATGCTCAAGATGGAATTTAAAGTTTAGTGTTCTTTAATAAAAATGCAAACAAACACTACTGAAAAGACCCTAGGTATTCCCATAACTTAGAAGAGTAGCATAGGGTAACATCAAGCATTAAAAATGAACACTCAAAGGAAGGGACCACTGCCAGGGATCAAAGCTAAAGAGAAAACAAGAGGCACATTCATTTCCTAAGTCACGAAATGTGAGCACTCATCCTCAGTACGAAAAAGGAAATGCTGATCAAATGCTACATGTCGTGTGATGTGTCAACCGAAATCACGAAAACAGCAAAGCTGGTGGATTACAAGCCAAAAAAATACATGTGCATCAATTACCAGTAAATTCAAACAGTTATTACTAGTGGCCGCATTCAAACTCCATGCTCTCCAGGCAACCAGCCAGTCTAAACAAACATCACACAACTCCATTCTCAACTAATCACACACATCACAATCTAGATGGTTTTAGTCCTGGTTATAAAACAAAAATGTTACCTGAGGGAAACTTCAACAAACTGACAAGTCATGCAAGTTTGAAATGTTAGTTGAAAGGCTATGTTCATAAAAATAGGAAAGACTACAACAAGACATTCACGTCAACTAACACAGGATTAGTACTATTGTACAAAATCAGTAAAATCACGTACAACATTCACAGGATTAATGAACAAACTTTAGTGTTAATAAGTAGCACAGAAATTACTGTATATTGATTCGACCCTATGATGATAATCATAACTAAAAAAAAATTGGCTACATTCTCAGGATTAAGCGAATCTGCAACTAGACAAACTCACCTGATTAGTTTGATCTAACACCACTTGTCGAACACTACTAAGATCAGACTCCACTTGAATAAGTCTGGAATCAACTTCTGATTTCTCACGCAAGGATTCCTGTTAGAATTACACAAGACCTTGGGGTCACTCAGTTCCTCCAACCTTGACCATCAATATTACGAAGATGATGCAAGCTAATCTGGCCTAGAGCTTGTACGATAACATTATGAAGTTTCAATCTGCTCTAACAAAAGCCCAGCATAAATAGGCTTCCAACCATCTTTAACACTTAATAAATTACCTTCTGCACTTTTTAAAATCCTCTAAAGGACTCCTACCCCTGTCAGTCATACCATACACTTTCTCCAGGGTGCCTGATATGCTACAAAGACATTTTCACATAATCCTGTGGTAACTGTGTTACGGTATCAGAATACATAATGCTAACTTATGCTCAGTGGGATAGTATCTGTTGACATTAAAATGATAAGACTAAAACAGTGAAAATATAACGACACCCATTTAAATAAACTGCTTCTCCATCAAAACTCCCCCTATGATAAGACTAAAACAGTGAAAATATAACGACACCCATTTAAATAAACTGCTTCTCCATCAAAACTCCCCCTGTCAAAACCAACTCTACATAGGAATACCAGCAAACAGCCAGTGTTACACCATTTTCATGCTAAATGAATTTTTCAGCAGGGGAACTTCCATCATTTTTTTTAGGTTATATGAATTTTGTTCAGATTCAGCATTTCATTCACATGAAGTACACGTTCTTTCTAAATCTTGTATATTAGCCAACCAGTTGTTGCAACGAACCAAATTTGTAAAGTCACTTACACAAAAATTCTTTAAATACAAACACAGACATACAAAACTTCAGAAATTCCTGTTTTAAAAAGGACCTTTTCCTTGACCTCTCTGATGTGGACCACCACCACACGAGAGAAATGCCAATGTATTCCCTAATTTGATGACTGTACTAACTTCCTATTTCACAAGTTACATTCAAGTACTGTACATAATTGTCCCTAGGTACATTACTATCCTGTTGCCTGGGCTATTATACGAAGGTAATAGATTCAAAATGCAGCTAACTGCACACATTCACTTGAAGACATAAAAACTGCCATATACAAAATAAACAAGAGGGATTATCATGAATGTGTGATGATTATATTGAGAGTACTACTAAGATAATGTGTGCAAGTGTGTGTACTTAATATTAATCATTTGCATCTCAAAAAAATTAAAGGTTTTCCTGCAAAAGAGTTGAACCTACGGACATTTTCCTGAAAAGAAGTAGAGCCTACAGACAATATATCACTGAAACACTGAAAATTATCACCATATTTGGACACCCCAAAGCGTGTGACATGACAAACTCTTACCTGCATCTTGTGCTGTAATTGTGCATATTTACTATTTTCACTAGAGAGCTGCACTATAAGACCATCACGCTCTGCAGCTAAGGCCGATGCGTCGGCCAAAGCCTTGGCGCGTGCAGCATCAGTGCTTGCCAATTGTGTATGAAGCTCAGCCAACTGAGCATTTTTATTAACTTCTTCAGCTGCTAACTTCTCTTCCAGTTTCCTGTTGTGTTCCTCATAGTTCAGCCTCAACTCCTCTGTCTTCTGCCGAGCGGCATTTGCCTGAAGCTCTGCATCGCTCAAGGATGCATGCAATTTTGCTATCTCTGCCTCGTTGGTGTTGCTCTTCAACTGTTCGAGGATCTGCTGCTGCTGATCCATCTTGGTCTTATATTCCTGCTCCAATTCTTTACGCAACTCATTCAGTTTAGCTGCCTGGGCCGACATGGCATTGCTGGCCGCCACCTCCTGCTGACGAGTGTGGTTGGCAATGGTGTCATCCAGCTGACTCTTCAGCTTGATAGCACGGGACCGCTCGCCGTTCAGCTCGGAGCGCAAGTCAGAAATCTTGGCGGTGAGAGCTTTGTGGGCCTCGTCCTTATCCTGCAAGCGAGCCTGTACCTCTTCCAACTGCTTACGCATCTGGGTGAGAGGGTCAACTTTGCCCTTCTCAACCCATTCCCCTCCATCATTATTCTGCTGCTGTTTATCCAGCAAAATGTCAATCATCAACTGAATCATGTTTCCACTGAGAGCAGACTGCTGGAGCAGTGACACAAGCTTCATATCACCCTGAGCTGAAATCAAAGGCAAAAGATTAATTAACTTCAACTTATAGACACACAGTACAACACACACATAAAAGGGCTATGTTGACAAGAAGTATCTTAAAAGCTTAATCTCTTCTTCATATATCAAACACGGTATTACATGACATTAAATACAAATTAAGCTTCACTTTGAATGTTGTTAATTTATCATGTACCCTTTATAGGGTAAGAGATGATCAAAGTCTATCCTCTGCACTACTATTCTAACTAATCCTACATTTTCCCCTTAAGTCCATACCAGCTCAAAAACTCTGAGAGAGCATTTTATCTTACTTCCTAATCTGCAATATAATCCCATTATGCACCAGCCTCAAGTGTCACACCAGGCAGTAAAGTACTGAGGTTTCTTTGTAACATTTTTCTGGACCCAAATCACACTGCTTCCCACTTTTACTCTTCACTCATTCCTGTCTATGTTCCCCAAGTTGACCTTGCCTTGCCCCAATTTTTCACATTGCAGATAAATTCCTCTAGAAGTGCCTCATGGATCCAAACATAGCAATCCAGAGGTCTTGTCGATCTGCTTTATTAATACTGCAAGTTAAGTAGGTCTTCCTGAAGGTGTGCAACTGGAACCTCAAAAGTTTAAGCGAAGATGCAATGCATTGCTGCCGTGAACAATTCTCCATGTATTTTAATAATTTACTTATTTTTTACCCATGTAATTTATCAATTTAATGTACCATTTCTTTTCTAATAACTGGTCTCTTCTTTAGTTACAGTAAAACCCGATATTCGTGTTCTCACGATTCGCTGATTTCTCTGTCGAACGTATCCACCCATTATTCGCAGAAAATTTGCCCATTCGCCGTATTTTTCACCAAGAAATATTCACTATTTACGTATTTTCATGACTACATGCACTTTTTGTGATAAAACTATTAAAACACTCAGGTATAAGCATTTTTAGAGGGTTTTTCGTGTTTAAACTCTCAAAATAGGCAGTTCTAAGTGTTTTTAGAGGGGTTTTAAGTATTCGTGGATTTTAGCTATTCGCAGGAGGGGGGGGGGCTGCGGTACGCATCCCCCGCGAATACGGGGGGGTTTACTGTATTTGCCATTACCTTCTGTTACCTCTTTCTAATGAACACCGAGTTCCTTGGAAGCTTAATAATAATAATAATAATAATAATCACTTCCTTTTTGGCTAATAGTACCTATGTCCCCCAATATCTGGATAACTCATTCACTAAAATGAAGCCACTACCAAGACAAATCCTCCAAAAATATGACTCACTGGAAGCAGCAGAAGCCTTCTCCTTTTTCTTCTTTTCCTTCTTCTCTTGGGTGGGAGTCACTTTGCCAGTGGTAGCAGCTGGAACGGCAGGAGCAGCAGACGATGCGTTCTGGACAACCTGGCTTTCGACAGTCTCAATGATCTCGATCTGCTGCCGTTTAACAGGTGCCTCTACCTGCAAGGCAAAGGATGAACTGAGTATATAAACAATTTAGGCCAAAGGCCTCGTGCTGGGACCTATGAGACCATTCTGCGCCGGAAGGGAAATTGAGAGTTGAAAGGTTGGAAAGGTTTAACTGAAGGAAAACCTTGCAGTTCCACTATGAAACAATTGTTAGAAGAGGGTGAATAGTAAGAAGGAAGAAAGAGAAGATGAATGGAGGGCAGTCAGAGAAATGAAAGGGGTTGCAGCTAGGGTCCGAAGGGACGCTGCAAAGAACCTTAATGCCTACAGTGCACCGTGTGAGGTGCATGCGAGGAAAAGAAAGAATATTTTAAAAACTTGGTCTCTTAATATTAAAAGTTAGCTTATTTCAATGTCTAGCAAATGAATAAAACTATGGCTTTTGAATATAAATTCTCTTGTCTGGGAAATAACTTCACATAGTACGGTACACTGTAATACTGAAAAAAAAAGGTTGCCTGAAATTTACTGTATCGACATAATGCACGGCAGTTCCTGAAAAGTTATGAAAATAAGGACTAGGCCTCGTGGAAAAACCTTCCATTCTAACCTCTTTCTTAGATTCTTTAGCCTGAGGCAATGGGGAAGGTTCGGGAGCGGCCTCTGGTTTTTTAGACTCTGATTTTGGTGCCTCAGCTTTGGCGACAACGACCTCTTCCACCTTCTCTTGCACCTGTTGCTCCTTGATGGCAGCAGTCTTCGGTTCCGGAGCAGGAACATCCTTGGCCTTCTTTTCATCCTTTTTCTTCTTCTTGTCCTTCTTCTTATCCTGCAAAGAAGTCTTTTTTTTTAGAGATCTTTATGCAAACTTCTTACGACACACTGGAAGCATAAGAATTCCTACACAGACAATTCATGGAAGATTCATTGTAGAATCATTAAATTAAAAAAACTGATGGTCCTTCAACACTAATCTTATGTCAATGAGGAATTTGCGAATGCCTAACTAAAAATTACGGTTTTTCTTCCCAACATTTAAAACCAGGTAACGTTAGGCAATTTCAAAACCAAAGAATGACTACTAGTCTGGTTTTCAACCATTATGGTAACCCGCACTGCAATAATAAACAAACTAGGCATAAGCCTCAATCTTTAAAGTAAAATAAAACGGTAAAAACAGGCAGATTCATAAGTAAAGGTAAACACCTAGGTAAATAAAATCAATGTACACTTTGCAGGTTTTATAATAAACTCGTTAAGTTTGTTACCCTCAACACTCCAACTTTCTACTACACTTCAAAACCTCCAAATTCAACAAATATATCATTAAAGACCAAAAAAGCTAAACAAAATTGATGACTAAAAACGTTTCTTTTTTCTCTTAACGCTGATAAGTTATTGCACATGACCCCAGAAATCATGAACTATATTATGGGTAGTCTCAAAGCATTTATTTTCACTAAACACGAACACAAGAAACTTGCACATGTTAAGAGCATTATCTACATTAACTTGGTTAACATAACTCATAATAATCACCTGAAACCAAATATGACTAAACTCCAATATTTCCACCTCGAGTACTAGCACTACAGTACTCTTCTGCCTACCCTGGACTCATCTTGTACAGATATTATAGCTATGGCAATGGCAATTTTGTCGCCACGGCAAAACCTTGAACCATAATTTACAGGGTACTGAATTAACAACAACTCCTCGCCAACAATAATACAGGTGCACTAATCAAACGAAACCTTCAAAACGTAAAGGGGACAAGTGACAGTTGTTACATCACTAAAAAGTCATGAAATAAAGATTGTATAAATACTAGCAATCTTGTACCTGTGGGGGTTGAGGTGATGGTTGTGGTTCTACTACAGAGGGTGGAGGAGTAGGTGTGGGTGTTGGTTCCTTGATCTCTGGTTCAGGCTCTGGTTCTGGTTCCGATATGACAACTGGGGCCACCGCAGGCTTTACTGACGGCTCCGTATCAGTCTCTTTCCTAACTTTCGGCTTCTTTGGCTGATACAAGGAAAAACAACAGTTTATTATCTTGAATAATGTTAAAGACTGAATTTTTGACATATACTATTAAAAACAGTGTTAGAAAACAAAGTTCAGAAGTTTCCCTTAACTGCTTACATGACTTCTTGAAAATATGACTTATTTAAAATAACTAAAATAATTCGACAGATTACCATAAGAAAATAAAAAGAGAGTAAAACTTCCAATTCAGAAAGGGTATTCAAAGATTTATTCACAAACTCATGCCTGTCATTCTTAATCTGAGTGATGCTCATTTACAAAAACAGCTGTTAAGCTCAATGAACTTTACAAAGTGTTTCCAGATAACTAACCACCACTGTAATAACTCGTATTTGAAAAGCAACAAAGACTACAGTAATCAAAATCCACCTCGTTTCTCTTCATCTGCATTGTTCTGCTTATTTTAAATGCACAGTGTATATATTCTTCCACTTCCAAACATCACACTTTTTTGGAATGAAACTACATGACTATATGTCATGTAAGTGCATTATGTAAGTAATATTTACTGTATAAAAATAAAAATAGATTTCCAAACTCACTGAAAATGTCATAAGTAAGTATACCTTAGTTTAACCAGACCACTGAGCTGATTAACAGCTCTAACATGATTAATAACGTCACTTCTGCAAACCAAACAAAACCTCAACATACCTTGGGTCTGTATTTGATTTGCTTTTCCGTCTTAACAGGTGCATTTTCTTGCTCTCTCTTCTGACGCTGTTCTGCCAGAGCTATTTCAAAGGGAGTTTCCTTTGTGCCAAGGGTTGCGAGGATGTAGACAACCACCGTCAACACCAGCACTACCCCACCAAGCACAAAAACGTCCATTGTGCACTATGCTAAAAAGCCAATACCTGAGGAAGAAAAAGGAACATGGGTTATGGACTGGAATACAGGTACAGGCAGTCCCCGTTTATCGGTGGGGTTCCGTTTCTGAGTGTGTGATGATAACCGACGGCGATTTTCGGCGCTTTTTGGGAGTTATCGGCGCTGAAAAGCACCGATTGTCGGTTATCGGCACTGATAAGTGGAAATTGGCAATTTTCGGCGCCGAAAATTGCCGATTTTCGTTGCTAGACAAGCCCCATAAAACCGGATCGCTGTTAACTGAGCCCGCCGTTAACCGGGGACTGCCTGTATAGGATTTAGGCCAAAGGCCAAGCACTGGGACCTATGTGGTCATTCTCTAATTTTCACTTCTTACTAAAGAACAAATCCTCAAGGGGCTCTGACATTCTTGAAAATTGAGTACGTAAGGGGTTTGTCAGATTTATTCCATAAACAGTACAATTCATTACTTCGTCTACTATTATCAGCAATGGACACTTCCCTCCAGTTAGATCCCATTCAATGCAATGTGCATCAACTTGTATCTAGTGTCCTATGACCCAAGTGTTCAGGTCTGGACCGAGTTTTCTTAGTTGAGGATTTTTTCACAAAAAAGAAGTACCCTAACACAAAGCAAGGTCAAATCATGTCCCATTAAATTATAAACTATTAAATCAACCCATGTTATTCCCAAAAAGTAGGTGAAAATACATTAAAAATTCTACTTTTGTATGCCAAATGGTAAAAAACTCCATACAAAATTAAAATTACTATTTTGAATGCCAACTGTCAATCAGCAAAAATAATTAAAATTAATTCCTTAAGAGCTAGTTCAGTCTCGTCTATTATGAAAAAAAAAAAAAAAACTATCCGAAAACTTATTTTGTATGTGCAATGGAACTCATCAGACCTTTTAAAGAAGCCTGTCTATAAGTATAGACTGATAGGGGGAAAAACGCAATCATACTACCACTTCCAAAAAAATTATAGGACGCGCCGCCTCAAAATGATACAGGCACTTTAGCTTACAGTATCAATTTAACTTACTCTTTCAGGAACGGATTTCAAAACAGAAAGAAAGAATGAAAGAAAATGTACGGGACATTCTCTTGATAGAAATTTTATTTCTTTTCCCAAACCAACAACAAAAAAAAGGTTAAGATCTGAAATTCATAAAATATTAACATGATAATCTATAAATAAAAAAGCTGAACGACCTTAGCAACGTCAACAAAACAAGTCAGGAATACTGAAGATGACAACCCAGAGCAATTCGACTTCACTTACAATGATTTATGAAAGTTTAGCTGTAAAGACAAGCACTGGGGCACTTTCAGCCAATCAGTGCTCAAAACAAGTGAAAAATGGGAGTCTGCATAGTTGGAAGAAGTGGGAACGTAAACAAGTAAAGGTTAAAACGACACTGCAAACAATCTTTAGTAGAGCCAACAGTGCACAACGAGAGATGCACCGACAGCACTTTTTCCCAACAGGGACTTCACTTAGAAATATAAGAAGAATTTTTTGGATTTAGAAAAAATCCCTTAACATTTCAAAACTAATGTGTAGTGTACAATTAAACAAAATGAAATCATTCAGAATCAGACCTGTACTGATGCACTTAGTGGAAAAAAAAAACAACATCTGGCATTCTCCATTTTATGATGGGCCAATTATGTAAACTACCATTTAATGTCAACCCAGTCACCTATGAACTTTGCAACTAATTTAAACTTGGAGAAATCTCCCTATTAATAACGGCGCCCTTTCTCAAATTTCTCACCAGCCCAAACTGCCAAATAGCTGTACACTGATTAAACACATTTTCAATAAACTCCACTGACTATTCAGGTGACCAGTAGATGAACTGTGTACCTACAACTTCAATTAGCAATCACATGTTCCTAAAGAGTATTCTCAAAATACTAGTATTACCTACATCTGGTTCATCATCGTTAATCCCTAGACAAACTGGGGAACTTCGAAAGCACAACGAACAAACAAGCAAACTGACAACTGCTTACTTGTCAATTACCGTACAACACAAAGTATGACATCTTTTTCAAATAGGCAGCACCTCACTTGCAGCTAGGATTGCATCTGTCGTCACTACCTTACCAGCCATATCATTTCATGTTCATACTTAGACGACTTTCTGAATTATTACGTAAGAAATCTACTTGCTGCAAAAATACTCAATCTTTCAGTAGCTTATGTTTTCTAAAAGAATTTTTCCATCATAATCTCTGCTAATGGAGTTTCACAGATAACTCCTTCAAACTAAGGGAAAGAAGTTTACTTCAATGCCACAGATAAATAAGTTGCAATAAAACAGTTCATTCTAAAACTGGTGATAACACTTTTTCAGGTGGTTTTGCCGAACTGAAACATTTCGGGCCCTTTTACGCAACAATATGGGGGGGCCCACAGTAGGAAAACAGGAATTTTGGCCCGGGAAAGTGTAAACTGAATGAAAAGCTGGGATACGTGGTAACCTAACCAACTTGACCCTAAAGAATGGTTTCTTACTGGGCTCACCCTTGTTCATTTTGGAGGGTTTACGAAACTAGTAAGTATAAGCAATACTGGATAGAAACACTCAAGTTTAAGGATTACGAGAATCATCACGGCAGGTCAAAACAGTTTGCTGAATTAGAAAATGTGTAGGAAATTTCTAAATGCAGATTTACAATATTTCAACAGTGTTTTCAATCCCAAGTTTATTTTTTCAATTTGCACTTTACACACGAATATTGGTGACACATGTAAGAAAAACTGGGATACCTTGGAAAAATCACACCTTAAATTATTCTGAGTTCACCGATTGTATCAAGTTGAACACGGTCACTTCTCAAAATTCTTGGAACAACTCGACTCTCAACAGGATACACAGGTCTACCACAGAATACTGTATATCACATCTCCAAATCTTTCTGTAAGCTCTGAGGGACCCAGGGTGTACGAAGTTGCCTGGGAGCAAAGGAAAAAACTTCATGTTTCAAAAAACCACCGACACCCCCTAAACAGAAAAAATATTAATGCCGAAAACCTAACACCGGCACGACGAATTCCACTAACAATAGTAACTTTAATCCTCAGTAAGGACCTGAATCCTAACCTCTATTACAGTGGGATCTGTAGCCTGACCCGTAACTGCAGACATTACTGTATCATACACCTATACTTGTCTCTTCACTAACCTTTAAACAAACAACTTCAAGCTGATTTTTTCACTAGAGCCAAAATGAATTTCTAACTATTTTTCAATTACTCATTACTGTATAGGGATATAAGAATACAGTAATAAACATTCTGCCTACGTTCACCAAAATTGTAATAGTAACAGAAAACTTTTTCACTGCATAACAGTAACACCCCCAAGCCTTGGCCATCTTGAAACTAGAGCAACATTTCATATTTGAAAAGTCTACCTCACAGAACTCCATTTATGAAATAACAGCAAAGAGCAAAAAATAATATAAACAGGATTCTAATGCTTTTAACTAGCCAAGAACAGAGAAATTCCTTTTATTTAATTTTAAGAGGGGGAAGAAAGCACCACGTACGTATAATCGTTGAACCACAGGCAATTCCAATATGGTTTTTACAATAAACTTGCAAGAATGAATAAACCAAAAGTCCAATTATCTTGGGACAAAAATCTGAATTATTCGATCGCTACACAAGTTTGAAATTACAAATTACCTGAGCACCAAATATAAAAAAACTGAACAAAACCACATTTAAAGTCTCAAATTGACTAAAAATCATTGTTTTTGATAGCATTAAATCATTATGTGAATGAAAGCACAAAATCTGGGCCTATTACCAAACTGGCCAGTCTCTATAATATATTTAACCTACTTACAAATGCCCCACCTAAGACAAATAGTATCAATTCCCCCCAAAAAACGAGTACTTCAGCATGTGTGGATAAGTTTGAGAAATTTTAAGTTACATAACGTAGAGATGAATAAATAGCTAGGATTTTTAATTAAGTTATATTCACACTACAATTTTCACAGAGTTCAAAGGCAAATTCAGACCACCAAAACAAAGGGCATTAAATAACAGCACAGTGCCACTTTGATAGCAAAATAAAGTACAGAGGCTATTCACCCAACAAATCAGCCTCCAACACTTGGATGAATGAGACCGACACTGGCTTCACTTCAGCTAAACAAGCATTCCTTTGGGTAAACAAAATTCGACGCGAGTACCGTGGTTCTTTGGGTGCCCTTAATTTGAACAGTATGTACAGTGCTAGTTTACGAAACCTAACCTAACCTAACCAACCGCAGGGTGTCATGTCCCACCCAATCTGTCTCAGGTTGTCAAGATCATGAACGGGAAGGCAGACTTCACCTATCCTTTA
The DNA here is from genome assembly GCF_040412425.1 of Macrobrachium rosenbergii. Classification (NCBI taxonomy): domain Eukaryota; kingdom Metazoa; phylum Arthropoda; class Malacostraca; order Decapoda; family Palaemonidae; genus Macrobrachium; species Macrobrachium rosenbergii. Next base: position 3,151,456 of record NC_089750.1, on the reverse strand, counting down.
CCACACAGTACTGTATTCACTATCGATGACTCACTGGGATGGACTGAGCTGTCAAATCATTTGACCTTTTAAGGATTCTCCATCATATGGAGCAGCAAGCAAGGCTAGCCTGTGCCGTGAAATGGAGTTTAGAACATGAAATGGAGCTTAGAATATATCATAACTTGAGAGTAGTAAGCTAGAGAATGATAAATTAGGACGTGAAATCTTCAGTTTGGAAGATCCAGGTACTTCTGGTTCGCTGCAAGTGGGTGGTTACGTCGGATATCCTTACAATCTGGCCTAGCCACCACAAAACCCATATATTGACGGCAGTACTGAACACTGAACAAATGGGCTGACTTATCCTAAACCGGGTCAGGTATTAGATTACTAGAAACCCACACTAGCCTAGCCCAGGCCACGACAGGGGGAAGTTCTAGCCCTACACCAAGGGCACCATCGGGGTAAGCTTAGTTTTACATAAAAGACATCACAAAATCTACCACATCCACCAAAACGGCGCCTCGACCCGACTCTCCAACACTGACCTCCGGAAAGGCTGGAGACAGAGAGAGAGAGAGAGAGGTCAACCTGCCCGAGGCCTCGTCTGTCTGCTGGCCTGTCGCAGCCTACCACACGCCGACGTAAGTTACACGAGAGCGCCCCCCCCAAAAGCTTCCGACACTGGCAAAACCTCTCGCCGACTGAGACACAGGCCGCCCCAAAACCGCCAAACGGGCGGAAAACCAGAAGACGACGTTAGATCCGGGGGCGCGGCGCGACGACGACGGCACCACCGTGTCCGGGTCGTTCATTGTTTACCAACATGCCACAGAGACACCACGAAAACTACGACGTTTCGCCCCCGGCCCCACCGAAAAGGGGACGACGTCCCCGAGGGTCGGGGGGAGCGATTACCGGAGCGGAAATACCCTGCTGACGGCGGCGACGGCAGCCCACACGAAAGAGGAATCCACAAGAGGCGCCACACGCACACCCCCGCCCACTGGAAGTCGCAGCGAAATGACTTTGACAGACAGACCGGTAGGTGAGGAGAGAGAGGTTTCGGGGGAAGAGACTCGATTCCAGATTGCCGTCGCTTTTTCGCCGCCCGACGCCCTTCCGCGCCCTCCGCCCCTCGCCAGAGGCCGCCCCGCCACTTTACCTCACCTTTCTGACAGCTGGAGACGAGGGTTAAGTACATGGAACGATTAATAATTGGAATTGGGCAGGACAAGACATAGAGAGAGAGTGCCGCTCCCTCCCCCTGCCTCACACAGTGCACTGGCCGCCCATCGGCTTTGTAAAAACGCTCCTCATTGGCTGTGACTCGATTCGCCAACGCGGATTGAGTGCGGAGGGAAAATGGGTTTATTATTTCTTTTATGAAAGTTTTTAAGCTTGATCAAGACTCATTTTCAAATTAAAACTTCATTTAAAATTATCAGCATTGTATTTAGTCCATGAAAACAATCTTTTATCTTAGAATAGATGATATACATAAAAGAGTTCTCCATGATCCATTCTTCCAAGTCATGGCTGTTCCGGTCGGTGTGTTCCTCCTCCCTGCCACGTAGCCGCCATGGCAACTCTTAAACAAACACCTAACGCGGCTGAATTAAGTTTTTTATGACTTATTTCTAACTCATCAATGTCATAATGAATGAAAATGAGTAAAACCTTTCACCAACAGGTGCCATGCCTGCTCTTTCTATGGGCTAACTTGCTGTACATGAGTCATGAAACTCTTACTTTAAGAATTATTTAGCAAGCATAAATTGTATTCTTAAATAACGAAATTATTGTCATTGTGAACCTACAACATCACGAAGTCATGGCTTAAATATAATTTTTTTCCACATTTATTCATCCATTGATAACCGGCGCTTTCTTAGCCGTGGGAAGAGAGAAGAAGAAATCGTTGTAGGAAATTTTGTGTATCTTTTGGTATTTACAATGAAGAGGGCCGCATCCGACGTAATTAGTGCTACTAAAGGTGCCAAAATCGTAATGCTAGACATCGAGGGTACAACAACCTCTATAAGTTTCGTAAAGGTGAGTTTTGGTCGTCATAACGCTCTAAAACAACAGGTGCAATTCAAGTCAGCTGTTAAAGCAAGTTGAGGAGGCTGAAGCCGATACCTGTGACGTAATCATTCACCCCCATAGCGCATGTTTTCCGATTTTTTCTCTCTCTCTTTTCAGAAAATCAGTAAGAAACTGTAATTACCGCCGGAAAGGAAACTAATTTAGCCTGCTGTTGATCTGTTCATGGGGTTATTTCGAAATATTTGTACAAATCGGCAATCGACGTGATCGCCAAACCGAATTCGTGCACATTTATATAGTTTAACTTTTCAGGAGTATTGATTCAAAAATAATTTACGCCGCCAAAGATAACCTGTACCAGCCTTGGCCCTCTTTAGGCAACCAAATATGGTGGCCAATATTTTCTAGCCAGAGACTGGATGGAGTCCACTGTCCTGAACGCCGTGCTGGGGTCGGAGCATTTGCACGCCGACTCTTAGTTTTTGTAATGTTTCTTTTTTTTTAGCGTTTGTTTTCGCTTATCCGCCGATTCGTTTTGTTTACCATCTGTACACTTGGATGGTTTTGGCGGTTATTTCATTTCGCGTTTTAGGAGATTTTTTTTTTTTTCCTTTTGATTGCATGTTTTCTTGATGATGATTTAACCGATTTGTACCTCTAGTTGCCGTTATCATAAGTTAAGACGTGAAGCGTTGTCCGTCTTTGCGAAGCTGTGAACTTGGCTGAACTTCGCTTCTCTTTGGATGCAGTCAAGGGAAAGTAAAATGCAGTTATGAGGTCACTTAGTAGAGACAATATCTCAGCCATGTATAGAATTTATATTATACATTATATATATATATATATATATATATATATATATATATATATATATATATATGTATGTATGTATGTATGTATATTCATATTGCAGGCAATGGCATTATTTGCATATACGACCTTTGTATCGCTAGGCTCTGATTCAGTCTATACTTCTTTTCCTAGACTGATTCAAAGTCTATATAAAAAAAAAGACAGTATCTGCGAATAGTACCATTGACTTAAACAGGAATTGCACAATAGAGAGAAAATATGCCCAAATATATATATACTATATATATATATATATATATATATATATATATATATATATATATATATATATATATACACAGTATATATATATTGAATGTAACTCTAAAGCTGGCTTAAATCTGTATATCAGTACTCGCTTTCGTTAGCACGATATCTCAAAGAATATCTTGCATACATTTTAGTCTGCAATCAGGGCTTCAGCAAGATCGTCTATCGAGACTTGCATGAAAGTTCAGTTAGATTTTGCTCTGAAAGGGAAATTTCCCGGAATGTGACCCAAATTTTCACTGGATGTCCTTTAATAAGGTCAGCATGTGACCACACTTCAGGGCTCACAGTTGGTGTGCTGTTTGCTTAATATCAACTGTTTGTACTTAGTACAAGGAAATAACCCGACAGAAGTACTGTAGAGGCTTAGTGTAATTTTACAGTTTTGTAGCTTTTATCAATCACTTTCATGCTTAGAACTGTTAAATGAAAGTTTTCCCAATGGTCAGATCGTAAGATTTCTCCTTGAAGTGATAGCCTAGGGTCAAATTTTCCCTGTGGGATTTTATGTAAACTCTGAAGTGTAAAGACACAGTAAATTTTTTCGTGAGCAAAAGATGATTTATTTTAGAAGGCTGTATATTCACGACGAAAGTTTTAGTTAGCTTCTATTATACTACTACTACTATTGCTGCTGCTGCTATTACTAAGTGCTTCTCCTACTACTACTACTACTACTACTACTACTCTCCTAAACAGATTTACAAGACCACTTGATCACATTTCTATGCTCAGGTAGCTGGTCCGAAGGAAATGTTCATTAAAAAGAGTTGAAAATTAGAATAAGGGAAAGCTAAGTAAGCCGGACCAAGCTGAACAGGAGAAAATGTACAGGTAGAAAGCAAGAGAAGAAGTGTGGGGAGGAGGAAGGATGGGTGGGGGCCATATCGACAGTTCAAAAAATCTTTAGTACTATCTACTGTACGCTCTATAGTAGTACTCGCGAGGCACATTAGGCTATACTGGCCTTCGATATCCTAGTCTCTTTGATAAATCCAGAGGTCCACACTAGATCTTTTATTATCTCATCTGCTGGGACGCATTATGCTAAGGGCCAGTGTAGGTATGTGGTACTAGCTTCCTCTAAAAAAACCAACCTGCCACTAGGCTATATTGGCCTTCGATGTCTTAGAATTTTATGAATCTAGAGGCCCACACCAGACCTTTTGTTACCTCATCTGCTGAGCCGCTCTGTGCCAAGGGTCCGAACAGGCATATAGCACCAGCTTCATCTAAACCAACCAACCTGCCCAGGTTTCTTGTTTGTGCGAAGTTCGCGTCCGCGTAATGTTTCTTCTTTCTGGGGGAACAATGGGTGATTTTGACTCCGAGAGCAAGTTCTTCTCTGAGGCGTTTGTGGACACCCAGCGTAAAGTTGCTCGCCTTGTGGAGGGCCTTGGGAGTTCTCGTTGAATGGTGGCTGTGGCTTTTTGGCAGTTTCTTTTTTTTATCCTTTTAAAGATCTTCATAGTGGCGCATTAATGAACTGTTAAGGGTTGAAGTTGTCGTTATCATTATTCGAAGAGATCACAGATTCGTATGACAACGTAGGCCTACGGAGTCTCTCTCTCTCTCTCTCTCTCTCTCTCTCTCTCTATATATATATATATATATATATATATATATATATATATATATATATATATATATATTAGCAAATTAGTGATTTTTTTTATAATTCAGTATAACAGTATCGACAATTTACTTTTTCCTCCCCATACTTTCATTATGGTCGTACGTTATCATATCATTTTGACATCATAGTCTGCCATCTTCTCTTTTTAAACATAGCATCAGCCCCTTCACTGACTGACAGCTGACTTGACTGAATCGTTCAGTCTAGTCAGATGTCAGTCATTCAGTCTGACTGGTCGGCTACGGAATAGCCAGCGTGACCCGGATGTGGCGTCAATACGATTCTTCTTCTTACGTTTGGCGGTTGGTCTTTCTTTCCTTTTTCTTTCTTTTTTAATTTTTTTTTCTGTCTATTTCTTCTTTTTTTCTGTTTTGATCCTCAGCGGAAATTAGATAGCTCAGAGGTCTTCTTTTCCGTGAAGGTCAGTCAGTTTGGGTTTAGTGGGAGAGAGAGAGAGAGAGAGAGAGAGAGACTGCAAAAAACCATCGAATATTGTTCCGATAACTGGTTTTTTCCCCAGAGGTGTTTATATATATACGTATATATACATGTATATATATATATATATATATATATATATATATATATATATAGAGAGAGAGAGAGAGAGAGAGAGAGAGAGAGATGATTTTTTGTGCTTTTATGTAAGTTACAAAGGGAATAATGTTAATGATAAAATTATGGACATTCTATTGCCTCAAATGTAGCTGAAAAAGGTATTTATTATTATTATTATTATTATTATTATTATTATTATTATTATTCTAAAGTTTCTACCTCACATTGCGGTCGAACCCAGGACCCAGACGAAATACACGCACGTACTCGTGTGTAAATTTCCACGATTATTATTAATGTATTAATAAGGGGATTTTCGCAATCCATCTTCGTGGGATTATCTCAACCGTTTTCCGGAATCCCTCAGAACCGATTCAAAAGAGGGATTGCGCAATCCTTCTCGTCTCCTTTTCCCGTAGGTCTTTACTGAATTTTGTCGAGTGATCAGAAAGAGAATAGGAAGAAGGATCTGGTAGAAAAAATCTTATGTAGATTTGCGTTGCTGTCGAACGGATCGGCTCGAGTCGGGATGAATTTATATTGTAGAGGTACAGTTATTATTATTATTATTATTATTATTATTATTATTATTATTATTATTATTATTATTATTATTATTGACTTATGTGAGGATGAGAATATTATTATTATTATTATTATTATTATTATTATTATTATTATTATTATTATTATTAAACACTTAGGGCAATTGTGTATTTCTTCACCATATTATTGACTTATGTGAGGATGAGAATATTATTATTATTATTATTATTATTATTATTATTATTATTATTATTATTATTATTATTATTATTATTATTATTTTTAAACACTTAGGGCAATTGTGTATTTCTTCACCATATTATTGACTTATATGAGGATGAGAATATTATTATTATTATTATTATTATTATTATTATTAAACACTTAGGGCAGTTGTGTATTTCTTCATCATATTATTGACTTATGTGAGGATGAGAATGTTATTATTATTATTGAAAAGGATGGCTGTAGTATGCGAATTGATCTTATATAAGATCTTTTCTATTTTCCTTATAATATTAAAGAATTGTATAAGATAAATTCGCATAATACAGCCATCCTTTTCAACAAGACCTGTTCAAGAGAGGGTCTATTTCCTTCATATTATTATTATTATTATTATTATTATTATTATTATTATTATTATTATTATTATTATATATAAAGAACACTCGTGTTTTGACGAATGCAGGAGGCAGTAAGATTCTTCGAGTGTAGATTTTGTTTGTTTTAGAAACATTTAGTCTTTCAAAGACCGCACAAATAATTCTATTTGTCTTCCGTTATTAATATTATTCTAATTTTTCTTGACATGTCTACGTATGGTACAAATAAAAAAAAAGAATTAAAACGTTCATTGTGTAATATTCAACATAAAACTCCCTCCATGAACATAAAAAATAGAACCTAGAAAGGTTGCGTAGGAAAATCACGATGAAAATCGATAACAAATGAACATGAACAAGAATGATGTTTTTGCAAATACTTCTAGCTGTTCGTTATTCACATTCCGCATTGCTTTTGTGCTTGGTTTCTCTCGCACGCATAAATAATAATGCTTTCTGACTGCTTGGGCTCTGGTGAAATTAATCTGTTTTCGAGCCTGTGCTGTTTACAAAACATGTGAATTTTTTTCCGAATTTTTTTTTTTATTGCGTTTTAGTTTCTCTTTCAATCTGACCTTGAACTGTTTAGTGACGCTTGTATTTATCTACAGTTCTTAAACTTGTAAAGTATTCACTTCTTGGGTGTATGTTTATGTATATGTATTCATACATACATGCATAGTGAAACCAGTGAGATTGCCAGTCCAATATATATATATATATATGCATATATGTGTAAAATGTATATATTTATACATAGTGAAATCAATGAGATTGATTAACCCTGTATATATATAATATATATATACATACATACATAAATACATATATACGTACATAAATACATAGAGAGTGAAACAAATGAGACTCCTAACCCAGTATATATATATATATATATATATATATATATATATATATATATATATATATATATATATATATATATATATACATACATAGTGAAATCAGTGAGATTGCTAACCCTGTATACATACATACATACATACATACATACATACATACATACATAAATACAGAGTGAAACAAATGAGACTGAGATTGCCAACCCAATATATATATATATATATATATATATATATATATATATATATATATATATATATATATATATATACATTCATACATACATACATACATACATACATACATACAAACAGAGTGAAACCAATGAAACTGCCAAGCCATTAGCAACGAAAAGGAATAACACAACACAGACTGACTAACCTTGGCTGTAATTATTCACCCTCTTCAGGAGGAACTCTTTCCCTACGTCCGGCGCGAGGTGGAATCCTACCTGCAGGACACCTGGGGCGACCCTCAGACGGAACAGGACGTCAAGGACTTGGTGGAACAGGTGAGGAACTTCAGGATTCGTTATTATTATTATTATTATTATTATTATTATTATTATTATTATTATTATTATTATTGTGATACGTAAAAGCGCTTCGAATCGTCTCCCAAACGGTTTTACCTGGAAATAGAAACATTGTATTTTTCTGGACGATTTTATATTTTCCGTTTATGAAGGCAAATTGAAGCGCCGATAGGTGACTCAAACTCACAAACCGACGACAGCAGTGTTTGTGCGTTTTGTGTTTGTGTTTGTGTCCCTCCTGGATTTTCAGCCTAGACCATCATTAAGTGAAATTATTTCGTTTCATTGTGTTATTGTTTTTATTTAAGATACTTTTTCTTATTTATATGTTATCATGAATTTATTTGCTTTAATGTTTTATTTTTTATACTTTGGACGCACAGATATTTATATACATATATATATATATATATATATATATATATATATATATGTATACTGTATATAATATATGTATATACATACATACAATATATATACATATATATATATATATATAGGTATGTGTGTGGAAGAGAAAAATCTCTCTCTCTCTCTCTCTCTCTCTCTCTCTCTCTCTCTCTCTCAAAAGAGAAGATCGTTCCTTAAATACCTTATTTTCTCCGGAGGATATACCATTTAATAATTAACAAATTATAGTTTACGACGCAGTTGAGACACGTGAACTTGCAATTGATATGCATCAGAGTGAATAATGATAGGAAATTTATCCTGGAGGGGAACAGCTATTCAGGACGCCACCTTATTATCCAGCGTGCGCACGCTTTCTCGGGAAACATACCAGAACGTCCAATAAATTTGCAACAGAATTGTAATACATTGTAATAAATTTCGTTTAGTAGCAATCTGGCCAATATTCTGAGGCATTGTCATGTTTTTGGTGTAAGGAAACCATCTTGAGTATTCTGGAGCATTTCAAAATGCTCGGTGTAAGAAAATTCAGTCAGTATTCTGAGGTGTTGTCAAGTCCTCGGTCGAAAAAAGTCGGCTTCAGCCAGTATTCTGAAGCTTTCGAGTCGTCAGTGTGAGAAAACCATTTTCAGATAACATTCTGAAATATTATCAAGGCTTCAGTCTGAGTAAATCAGCTTGAACCAATATTTTGAAGCATGGTAGGCTACAATCTTCAGTCTGAGAAAGCCAGCTTCAGATAACACTGAAACATTACCAAGGCCTCAGTCTGAGTAAATCAACTTCAACCAATATTTTGAAGCATTGTAAATTCCTCAGTCTGACAAAGCCAGCTTCAACCAATATTTTGAAGCATTGTACAATCCTCAGTCTGACAAAGCCAGCTTCAGACAGTATTCTGAAGCATTATCAAGTCCTTGGTCTGAGAAACTCAACTTCCGTCACTATTCTGAAGCGTTGTCAAGTCGTCAGTCTGAGAAAGCCAGCTTAAATAACATTCTGAAATATTTTCAGTGCCTCAGTCTGCGTAAACCAGTTGCAACAAATATTCTGAGGCGTTATCAAGTCCGCAGTCTGAGGAATTCAGCTTCAACTAATATTCTGAAGCATTGTCATGTCCTCAGTCAAAGAAAACAGCTTCAGCTAATATTCTGAAGCACTGCCTACTCCTCAGCCTGAGGAATTCAGCTTCAACTAATATTCTGAAGCATTGTCATGTCCTCAGCCAAAGAAAACAGCATCTAATATTCTGAAGCACTGCCTACTCCTTAGTCTGAGGAATTCAGCTTCAACTAATATTCTGAGGCATTGCCATGTCCTCTGTCAAAGAAAACAGTTACAACTAATATTCTGAAGCCCTGCCTACTCCTCAGTCTGAGGAATTCAGCTTCAACTAATATTCTGAAGCATTGTCATGTCCTCAGCCAAAGAAAACAGCTTCATCTAATATTCTGAAGCATTATCAACTCCTCGGTCTAATAAAACGGCTTCAACTAATATTTTGAAGTATTTTCAGTTCCTGAGTCTAAGAAAGCCAGCTTACTCATATTTTGAAGAATTATCAACTCCTTGATGTATGAAAACAGATTCGACTAATATTCTGAGCATTATCAATCCCTCTGTCTTAAGAAAACAACTTCAACCAATATTCTGAAACGTTTTAAAGTCCTTAGTTTGAGAAATTCACCTCCAACTCATATTCTGCAGCATTATCAACTCCTCAGTCTAGGAAAGCCAGCTTCAGGATCACAGATTTGATTCTTAGAGGGTTGAACGTCCCCCAAATGGCGGAGTTTTCCGAAGTTAATGACTTTCTCATGAACATCTGCTACGGCGAGCACTAAATAACGTTTTTAATGTCACACGCTGACAATTGCAATCGCTCTTTCATATTTCCTGATGACGGTTGAAGGCGGCTTGAAGTCGTATGCTTTGTCTTTCCCCCTCCCCCTCTCCCCTCCCCTTCGGAAGGCTCCCCCTCACAAGGGATTCTGTTGCATTCGTTCTTCGGATTCCTGCGTTTCTTTGGTATCTCGATTGTGGCTTCACCCGCGTGCTAGGCCAAGGTCAGAGTCGACTAGGCCTAATTTGGGTGTTTCTGTTAATGTTTCTTGTTGCTATTCTCGTTGGTTTAATTTATAGTCTACTTTTACCTGCAGATTTGCAGAATCTCTCTCTCTCTCTCTCTCTCTCTCTCTCTCTCTCTCTCTCTCTCTCTCTCTCTCTCTTCTCTCGTAAAGTGGGTCTCCTCTAGGCCCAATTAGACTTTCTCTGTGAGACATGCTGTCAGTGTTTATTTATTTTTGTGTGTTGCTGTAGTTTTTAAAACGATGACTTTCCTTGAAATTTACACAAACTCTCTCTCTCTCTCTCTCTCTCTCTCTCTCTCTCTCTCTCTCTCTCTCTCTCTCTCATACTGGCTGGAGCAAAGTGAGTCTCCGTTAGGCCGAATTAGGCTTTCCCTGTGAGATATGTCTGGTTTCTTTATTTTTGTGTGTTACTGTAGTTTTTAAAACGGTAATTTTCCTTAAAATTTACACCACAAACACACACACTCTCTCTCTCTCTCTCTCTCATACCAGCTGGAGCAAAGTGAGTCTCCGTTAGGCCGAATTAGGTTTTCCCTGTAGATATGCAGTCAGTGTTTATTGATGTGTGTCATTGTGGTTTTGAAAACGACAATTTTTCTTGAAATTTTACACAAACTGTCTCTCTCTCTCTCTCTCTCTCTCTCTCTCTCTCTCTCTCTCTCTCTCTCTCTCTCTCTACTTGAAAATCTACGCTTGCAAATCAAGTCAAGTACATTAGCGTTACGGCATGTGCACGGACTAGTTAATCTTACTGATCACGTATTGATCATTGGTTATCCTTTCGCGGCCATTAAGAATATCATCAGTTGATCAGTAATGATTGAGTTCGCGGAGCTTATACATCAATTTCTTGCCTGTGGGAGTGTCCCTTACATCCCCCCCCTCTGTACTAACACACACACACACACACACACACACACACACACGCACATACACGGCTTTTAAAGCTGAAGTAGATAAGATACAATAATCCTTGGAAAATTATTCTTGGTATTTTTCAAGTAGGCTTATTTCATGTTTTAGTTTTCTGTAAAAGAAAACTATTGTGCCGGCTTTGTCTGTCCGTCCGCACTTTTCCTGTCCGCCCTCAGATCTTAAAAACTACGGTGGCTAGAGGGCTGCAAATTGGTATGTTGATCATCCACCCTCCAGTCATCAAACATACCAAATCGCAGCCCTCTAGCCTCAGTAGTTTTTTTATTTTATTTAAGGTTAAAGTTAGCCATAATCGCGCTTCTGGCAACGATATAAGCCAGGCCACCACCGGGCCGTGGTTAAAGTTTCATGGGGTCATACAGCTTTTTATACCGAGACCACTGAAAGATAGATCTGTTTTCGGAGGCCTTGATTGTAGGCTGTAGCGGATGTACATACATACATACACTCTCTCTCTCTCTCTCTCTCTCTCTCTCTCTCTCTCTCTCTCTCTCTCTCTCTCTCTCTCCAAGAGGTTTGAGAACAAGTTCACAGGGACCAAATGTTCGAGACTTTTTTATAAATCATGACAGATGCATATTTTGTGTTTTTACATATTGCAATTAATTTTGAGTGTGTGTGTGAGTGCGTGTGAGTGTGTGTGTTAGAGAGAGAGAGAGAGAGGGAGAGAGAGATTTCGTTATTCATTACTTATTACATTGAAATATTGCTATCATATATTAAGAGAACAATATAAACACATTAGAGAGAGAGAGAGAGAGAGAGAGAGATTTCGTAATCATTACTTATTGAAATATTACTGTCATATATTAAAAGTACATATAAACACATCTTTACAAAAGAGAGAGAGAGAGAGAGAGAGAGAGAGAGAGAGAGAGAGAGAGAGAGAGAGAGAGAGAGATTTCGTTATTCATTACTTATTACATTGAAATATTGCTATCATATATTAAGAGAACAATATAAACACATTATCGAGAGAGAGAGAGAGAGAGAGAGAGATTTCGTAATCATTACTTATTGAAGTATTACTGTCATATATTAAAAGTACATATAAACACATCTTTACAAGCGAGAGAGAGAGAGAGAGAGAGAGAGAGAGAGAGAGAGAGAGAGATTTCGTTATTCATTACTTATCATATTGTAATATTGCTGTCATATATTAAGAGAACAATATAAACACATATCAAGAGAGAGAGAGAGAGAGAGAGAGAGAGAGAGAGAGAGAGAGAGAGAGAGAGAGAGAGAGAGAGAGAGGTTTCGTAACTCATTACTTATTGAATTATTACTGTCATATATTAAAAGTACATATAAACACATCTTTACAAGAGAGAGATTGAGAGAGAGATTTCGTTATTCATTACTTATCACATTGAAATATTGCTATCATATATTAAGAGAACAATATAAACACATATTATCAAGAGAGAGAGAGAGATACAATATAAACACACCTTATCGAGAGAGAGAGAGAGAGAGAGAGAGAGAGAGAGAGAGAGAGAGAGAGAGAGAGAGAGAGAGAGAGAGAGAGTAACTCATTACTTATTGAAGTATTACTGTCATATATTAAAAGTACACATAAACACATCTTTACAAGCGAGAGAGAGGGAGAGAGAGGTTTCGTAACTCATTACTTATTGAAATATTATCATATCTTAAAAGTACAATATAAACACACCTTATCGAGAGAGAGAGAGAGAGAGAGAGATGTTTCGTAACTCATTACTTATTGAAATATTACTATCATATATTAAAAGTACAATATAAACACATCTTATCGAGAGAGAGAGAGAGAGAGAGAGAGAGAGAGAGAGAGAGAGAGAGAGAGAGAGTGCGCGGACCGCATTTTATGCGCCTATTAATTCTGCCTGATCTGAGAAGAGGTGATTGCCCAGGTGTCTGATGCCCGATGGGTATCGTGGTTTGCCCGGTTCGTCGGTTTTGGCAGTGGTTCGTTTAGCTCTCTCATTGCGTTTTGCTTAATTGATAGCTTTTTTTTTTTTTGGTAGTTTAGGTTTTTTTGGTATTTTTTCTTCGTTTCGTAATCTATAAAGTTATGTGTATTTTTTTTTTAGGTCGTCTGCGGAAACATTCTTTGGGGGAGAGAGAGAGAGAGAGAGAGAGTGTTTTTCTTATTTTATTACTTATTACATTGAAATATTACTGTCATACTGTATATTCAATGTACGATATAAGCACATCTCATGGAGAGAGAGAGAGAGAGAGAGAGAGAGAGAGAGAGAGAGAGAGAGAGAGAGAGAGAGAGAGAGAGAGAGAGAGAGAGTTTTTCCTAATTCATTACTTATTATATTGAAATATTACTGTCATACTGTATATTAAATGTACGATATAAGCACATCTCATGGAGAGAGAGAGAGAGAGAGAGAGAGAGAGAGAGAGAGAGAGAGAGAGAGAGAGAGAGAATGTTTTTCCTATTCCATTACTTATTATATTGAAATATTACTGTCATACTGCATATTAAATGTACGATATAAGCACATCTCATGGAGAGAGAGAGAGAGAGAGAGAGAGAGAGAGAGAGAGAGAGAGAGAGAGAGAGAGAGAGAGAGAGAGAATTCGGACACTTTGCATTGAGATCGCCAACGAACATAAAGGAAGTTTTTCAATAAGGACCTATTATATTAATTTCCTTGGCTGCCTTTCAGTGTGTGTGTGTGTGTGTGTGTCCCTCCCCTCCCCTCCCCCCCCTCCCCTCCCCTCCCCTCCCCTTGATAGTTACTTAGAAATCTTGGACTTATGCCGTAATGGATTTGCGTTACCAAATTGTATCAAATGATCCTGAATATTTAAACATTGAAATTGTTTTAATCAGTGGCTTTAAATGACCAGATTGCATTTATTTTTCCTGAATATTTAAACATTGAAATCTTATTAATCGGTGGGTTTAAATGACCAGATTGCATTTATTGTTCCTGAATATTTAAACACTGAAATCGTATTAATCAGTGTCTTTAAATGACCCAATTGCATTTATTGTTCCTGAATATTTAAACATTTCAATCGTATTAATCAGTGGCTTTAAATGACCAGATTGCATTTTTTGTTCCTGAATATTTAAACATTTCAATCGTATTAATCAGTGGCTTTAAATGACCAGATTGCATTTTTTGTTCCTGAATATTTAAACACTGAAATCGTATTAATCAGTGTCTTTAAATGACCAGATTG
>NC_089750.1:3119436-3134436 GCF_040412425.1 Macrobrachium rosenbergii | reverse complement strand
GTGACAGGCACATATACACACATGCACACACACATATACACACACGCAAAAACACACACACTGTGGGATTCGCTTATACACTGAAGTCACGTGTATCTACTGTGGTTTTTTAAATACATATATATACTGTGTATAATTGTGTTTGTATGTGTGTAGGACTAAGTCAGGTGTAGGAACCATCATACTCAATTCCTGCTACACTTGTGTACGCTTGTACGACATATTTGTTTACAAAGGTTAGTGAAGAGAACGTATTTTTGGTATAATGAATATTATCGTCTTCTCTCCATATCTGTGTATCCTTTATCTAGCTGTATATATATAAATTATATATATATATATATATATATATATATATATATATATATATATATATATATATAATTTATATATATTTGTGTGTGTGTGTGTGTGTAAACCACCCTGTTCACAAAGCGAAAATGGCCAGAGGAAAGCGTTTGAAAATCCCGTGGAAAGGTTTTCATTCTAACCCCAATGTGGGAGACCTGGCTGTGTCCAGCCGGCTAGCTGGCTGGCTGGGGCTACCTTCAAACGAGCCAGTCCGCCACCGAGGAATCTTGTGTGGACGACTGAAAAAAAGAAAGAAAAAAAAAGAGAGAGAGAAAAAAAAAAAGTTCGGAAAGGCGTTTAGGAGGGAAGAATAGAAATGTCGCCACTGAACATCGAGCGAAGCCATACTACCGTGAGTTTCCGCTTCAGAATTCTCACGGCGGCACTTTTTCTTCCTTCCGGGTCGGTTCCTGGATGATTTTTCGCGAAAATCTCTCCTTTCTGCATCTAGAAAGTTGCTTGCTGGGTACCAGGAGCGCTTTCTTCAGACGGCGTGACGTAATGCGTTAAATGCCATTGCCCTGAGTGGTATGGCAACGCTTGAAGGTCGGCTGGTGAATCCACCACAGCGCCAGTCCACGCCACTACAACTTCCCATCTCCCCCACCTCCCGGCATTCCCTCTCCTCTCCCTCCTCCTCCTCCTCCTCCTCCTCCTCCTCCTCCTCCTCCCACCCTTAAATATTCCTTCGGCCCTTGAAGAACAGCTCCCTCACCCCTGCTCACCATACCCAAACCCCAAACCCCACCATACCCAAGGGAAGGTGACTCTGCCCTAAGGACACTCCACCCGCTAAGTCTTGCACACATGCCCTAGACCGAGAGTCAAAGCTACTACTGTCTATCTCACAAGATCTCCTCCCTACCAGCCATTTAATGTCATTTTTCTCTCCCGTTTCCCGGCCTGTCGTGGGTTTAACAACTCCTAGGCCTACGTGAACGCTTGCAGCCTTGATTGAGAGAGACGAATTCGTGCTGGGCGCCACGAATCGTCGAGATAAAAGTGAAATAAATGGCGAGAGGGTCCTGTGAGAAAACGGTTCCCTGCCGATGCTTTCGTCGAAGGCTCGCTCGGTTGGCTGTGGAGCGAGACTGCATGATATTTCCTGTAATTAACCTTGATTTTATATATGCACGGACATGAAATGCACGGACGTGATCTCATGCAGAAACACAGCGGCTGTGGTGTGAGATATTATATATATATATATATATATATATATATATATATATATATATATATATATATATATATATATATATATATATATTATATATATATATATATATATATATATATATATATATATATATATATATATATATATATATATATATATATATATATATATATATCACACATCATCACAGCTCAGGTGAAAAAATATGAGACTTTATATCAGGTCAAAGGGTCACTGTAGGTCACAATGGGTCAAACTCAGTACTAAGTTTTACGTGGATTCTCGAAAGATGAATTTGTTAGCTGAGACGCGAATGAGATAGAGGTGCATTTGTTTGTATGTTTGTTTCTCTATGTTTATTTTCCCGTAGGGAGGTAGTGCCGTTTCTTTTACTGTACCTCCATTCGTATTCTCTTTTTTCCATCTTACTTTCCAGTCTCTACTAACAATTGATTCAGAGTGCAACTGCTTTGAGGTTTTCCTCCTGTTACACCTTTCAAACCTTTTACTCTCAATTTCCGTTTCAGCGCTGAATGACCGCATAGGTCCCAGCGCTTTGGCCTATATTCTATATTCAGTTCAGTTCAGTTCTATGTTTATTTGCTATTTGTTATTTTCTTCTCTGTGTATGTTTAACAAAGGTATTCTCTACTGCTTAAGTTTTCTGAGGAAATTAATGAATTTTTAAAT
Organism: Macrobrachium rosenbergii; assembly: GCF_040412425.1. Lineage (NCBI taxonomy): Eukaryota > Metazoa > Arthropoda > Malacostraca > Decapoda > Palaemonidae > Macrobrachium > Macrobrachium rosenbergii. The sequence goes on along the minus strand of NC_089750.1, from coordinate 3,132,215 downwards.
TAATTCCATTTGGTGTTATCATCACATGGAATAATAATACTCATATTATTGGTCTAATTTCTTGGGTTAAGTCTTTTGGAAAATTCTCTCTCTCTCTCTCTCTCTCTCTCTCTCTCTCTCTCTCTCTCTTCTTCTTCTTCTTCTTCTTCTTCTTCTTCTTCTTCTTCTGAAAGCTGGGCTTTTGTTAATCTTGTCCAGATCGCCCCAACCCAAAGAGGGACCACAAATCATGCAACGCCAGTTTCTTAGACCTCTCCTTCTGCCAGCTTTGTTGTTTTGCAAGGTGTGTGTGTGGCGATGACGTCACTGGTGAGTCTGGAAATAGGTTAAGGGGTTACGTAGAGGACACATTACTTTCAGTTTTCTGTAAAAGAAAGTTACTGAGATGGCTTTGTCTGTCCGTCCGCACTTTTTCTGGCCGCCCTCAGATCTTGAAAACTACTGAGGCTAGAGGGCTGCAAATTGGTATGTTGCTCAGTAGTTTCTTTTACAGGAAACTTAAAAAACACTGGATACGAGTTCTAAGACATCAGAAACGAAGACCATGCATGAATCGGAAGGTTGAGGATATAAAATGAGCGTCAGGCAGAAATTAAAATGCCGAAGGAAAGAATTTATTAGCAAGCACAGTTCAAGGCACAAAGCAAGGGAATCGAGTATCAAGCACGGTTCAAGAAGCTTCAAGACCCTAAAAACGAGTGGTGTCTGTGAATCAAAAGGATGAAGTCTTGGAGAACGAGGAATTGAATTGAATATAGAATTTAGGCCAGAAGCGAAGCGCTTGGACCTATGAGGTCATTCAGCGCTGCAACGGAAATTGAGAGTAAAAGGCTTGAAAGGTGTAACAGGAGGAAAACCTCAAAGCAGTTGCACTACGAATCGATTGTCGGGAGAAGGTGGAGAGTAAGATGGAAGGAAGAACGTGAATGGAAGTACTGTAAAAGAAACGAAAGGGGTTGCAGCTAGGGCCCTAAGGGACGCTGCAAAGAACCTTAAGCAATGCCTGCAGTGCAACGCACGAGGTACGCTGACGGTACTGTCCCCCTCAAGGAAGTCTTGGAGAAGAGTAGCCTGCGTGAATCAGGAGGCTTCGAAGAGACGAAACAGATTAGGTTGCAAAAGGAGGCTGGGAAGAAGACGCTAAAAACTTGACAGAATGCAATCTGACAGACGGAGTTGAGTTTGGATGCAGTAGGATTCTTTCTCTTGAATTTGAGTTAATTGGGGATGATTCAGGCTATATGTTGTAGTTCCGTTATGGTCTGCATCGTAATGAAAATGCACTTTTGGCTGGGCTGTGAAAAATATATGCATAGATGCTTGCTGACTTTCAGATAGATGGATGAAATTGCAACGAAGATAGAATTAGACAATATATATATATATATATATATATATATATATATATATATATATATATATATATATATATGTATATGTGTGTGTAATTATATGAATTAGATAATATATATATATATATATATATATATATATATATATATATATATATATATATATATATATATATATATATATATATAATATATAAATATAGACACATACATGTGTGTATATATACATATATATATATATATATATATATATATATATATATATATATATATATATATATATATAGAGAGAGAGAGAGAGAGAGAGAGAGAGAGAGAGAGCAACATCCCGATGCCGAAATCCAATGATAATTTACGACCAGACCGCGAGGTGGAAAATCCCAGGTTGGAAGACGGAAAAGTTGTTCTTCGCGGACGGATAAACAGCATTCCTGGATTTGGGAGACACTCCAGGATAGTTCCTGTTTCTCTCTCTCTCTCTCTCTCTCTCTCTCTCTCTCTCTCTCTCTCTCTCTTTAAAATGAATGTCCGAGTGAAAGCGTAGTTTTTATAGCGGGTTTTATGAAGAATAAGAAACAAGATGAAAATGCGCCGAAGTTTCTTCGGCGCAGTCGAGTTGTCTGTACAGCGTATAATCAAGACAACAGTAATAGATCTATCTCTCGGTGGTCTCGGTATAATGCTACATGAGCCGCGGCTCATGAAACTTTAACCTTGGCCCGGTGGTGATGGCCTATGTCGTTGTCAGACGCTCGGTTATGGCTAAATTTAACCTTAAATAAAATAAAAACTACTGGGGCTAGAGGGCTGCAATTTGGTATGTTTGATGACTGGAAGGTGGATGATCAACATACCAATTTGCAGCCCTCTAGCCGCAGTAGTTTTCAAGATCTCAAGGCGGACAGAAAAAAAGTGCGGACGGACAGACAAAGCCGGCTCAATAGTTTTCTTTTCAGAAAACTAAAATATGACGGAATTTTGCGAGACCTTTCTTGATGGCTGGAAACTTTTTCTTTGATAATAATAAAAATGTGTAATAATAATAATAATAGATTAAATTATTATATGTAAAATATGTAAAATAAACAAAGACTTTCGAACACTTGAACGGTGTTCCTCATCAGTGCAGGAACACCGTTCAAGTGTTCGAAAGTCTTTGGTTTATTTGACATATTTTACGTAGTAATATATTTACTATATAATTGTGGCTTATTGTCACACAATAATAATAATAATAATAATAATAATAATAATAATAATAATAATAATAATAGTAATAATAATGAATAGGAATGCAAGATAGTTAGAGTATATAAACAGCAGGTGTGGGTCACAATGTGTAGGATAAGAAAATAATCAGTAATTTGAAAGTAGATTGTTAGATACATGCAGATGACAGGTTGCTCATTGTGGATTGTAAGGAAAAGCTAGAGAAACTAGGAAAAGAATTAGAAAGTATTCGCAAGAGAAAGGCGCTGAGAGTAAATGGGAACAAGAGAAAGGCTTCAATTGTAAATGCAGAGCGGAAAAAGAAAGCAGTGAATGTTATTAATATCGGCGGTGGAAGAATGAAAGCTTTTGATCTTTATCAGTTTTTTATATCTGTTTTGGAGTACTGAGGCTAGAGGGCTGCAAATTGGTGTGTTGATCATCCACCCTCCAATCATCAAACATACCAAATTGCAGCCCTCTAGCTTCTGTAGTTTTTATTTTATTTTAGGTTAAAGTTAGCCATAACCGTGCGTCTGGCAACGATATAGGCCATGCCACCGCCGCCCGTGGTTATAGTTTCATGGGCTGCGGCTCGTACAGCATTATAATGAATGACAGTAGGAAATGAGATTCCGTAGGGGGGTAGTGCCGTCATTGCACCTCATGCGGTGCACTGTAGGCATTACTTAAGGTTCTTTGCAGCGTGCCTTTAGGCCCCTAGCTGCAGCCCCTTTCGTTCCTTTTACTGTACCTCCGTTCATATTCTCTTTCTTCCATCTTACTTTCCACCCTCTCCTAACAGTTGATTCATAGTGCAGCTGTTACACCTTTCAAACCATTTTACTTTTAATTTCCATTTCAGCACTGAATGACCTCATAGGTCCCAGTGCTTGGCCTTTGGCCTAAATTCTATATTCAGTTCAATGCTATATTCTATATTCAGTAGGAAATGAGATGAGTCACGCAATAGGTGAGGCAAGAAAGGCAGGAGCATTTGCAAAATACTGGCAATAGATTTGACTTGTCTTTAGAGGTCAAGGTGGGGGATATGAGGGATTGTTGAGCCAACTCTCCTTTATTGAAGTGAAGTGTGGATGCTGAATACAAATGAAAGAAAAAGGTTGAAGCTGTTGAGAGGGACTGTTTGGGTAGTACATACATAAGTACATAAGAATAATTAAGATGGCAAGACAAATGATGATTCAAAAGAGATGGCAAAAAGGTTAGAGTAGGTGAAAGGATGGTTTGGTCATATGGAGAGAATGGACTAATGAGATGAGGAAGAGAGAGAGAGAGAGAGAGAGAGAGAGAGAGAGAGAGAGAGAGAGAGAGAGAGAGAGAGAGAACCCTCCATAAATATGAGAGAGAGAATCCCAGGTATGAATGAATGAGTCACATTTTAGAGAGAGAGAGAGAGAGAGAGAGAGAGAGAGAGAGAGAGAGAGGATGCTTCAAATATGGCATTCCCTCATTTGTATTTGAGACGTCCAGCTTTCTCTCTCTCTCTCTCTCGTTCATTCACTCCCGGGTGTTCTTTCGCTACCTCTTTTGTCTCATTTTATCAAGTAATCTCTCTCTCTCTCTCTCTCTCTCTCTCTCTCTCTCTCTCTCTCCTATCCTTCATAAAGATCTTCCTCGTTCTCCCACGTGAGTCGCATTAATTTAGGGTCGGTTTGTGCTCTCTCTCTCTCTCTCTCTCTCTCTCTCTCTCTCTCTCTCTCTCTCTGTATATATATATATATATATATATATATATATATATATATATATATAATTTATATCTATATCTTAGAAAGTTACCATTACCATGTTAATAATAATAATAATAATAATAATAATAATAATAATAATAAGAAGAAGAAGAAGAAGAAGAAGTAGAAGAAGAAATATTGTTATGAAAGGGAAGATTACGAGAAGTTATGGAACTTCAAATGATTCCCACTTCAATTATTTTTTATTTAAAAGAAAAAAGACCACACTGATAACCTCATTTATCTGAAAGAGAGAGAGAGAGAGAGAGAGAGAGAGAGAGAGAGAGAGAGAGAGAGGTCGTACTCCCCTGAAGTGCATTGTTTTGTCCCTCTCTCTCTCTCTCATCTAGACCGATGGCTTCAGGCAAGGTGAAATGGGGTTGTACCGAGAACGAACTTCTGCCAGGTGGAAGAAGCCATCTACAGTAGAATCTAGATGTGGTTTGTCTAGAGTCTAGAACTTGGAAGCCATCGATTCAAATCGGATTTGTAATGTAATAATAAGAATAATAATAAAACAAAAGACGATCAGGGTTTGTTAACTGACGGTGATATAACCAATTATGTTGTAATCTGTTAAAGAGCATTTATTCATTGTAAATTGGCTTCTTTCGATTTTTGGTTCCGGTAATATTAAGAGCGCTAGACCTAGACCTATATGCATATCATAAGTATCGATTTGTAATAATAATAATAATAATAATAATAATAATAATAATAATAATAATAATAATAATAATAATAATAATAATAACAATTATTATTATTATTATTATTATTATTATTATTAACATCACTTATAGTTGCTTTTACTGACGTTACTGTATAGTTACTAATTTGACTAGTACTATGCAGCTAACGCCACTATTTGTCTTATTTTTATATTTTAATTTTAAAATTTTCATAGTATTACTTGAAATATCTTGTATAATATTTACTTTAAATATTTATTTTATGGTAATTTGTAGTAATATTAAGGCCCTCAATGCAAACGGTAGCCATCAATGTTCGTCTCTTTTGAGAATTTGGAGAGGTCAGTGTTCCTGCCCCAGGCTAGTACTAGTACTAGACTGAGGGAGATCGCTCCTGCAGTCTCTGTAGGGTGTTTCAGTCTCTCTCTCTCTCTCTCTCTCTCTCTCTCTCTCTCTCTCTCTCTCTCTCTCTCTCTTTGATTTTTTATCTTTCATTTTTATTTGATTTTTAATGAATATTTTGGTTTTCTCTAGAAAAGTTGCTCGTTTGCTTTCATTTTTTATTTTTTCCTTTTAAAAACTGTATATGCATATATATATATATATATGTATACTCTATATATATATATATATATATATATATATATATATATATATACTATATTATATGTGTATATATATATATACATGTATATATATGCATATACTATATATATATATATCTATATATATATATATATATATATATATTTATATATATATATATATATATATATATATATATATATATATATATATATATATATATATATATATATATATAAAACAAAGCATTTGTAATCAAATGGTATACTGTCTAATTTAGGTGCTGAAATTATACAAAATTACCTTTATGATAATTACTAAATTTGGAAATACGAAAAAGCAAATTGAATAATTATAATTATTATCCAATTTTAATCATTCTTTCATAATTCATTATTATTATTATTATTATTATTATTATTATTATTATTATTATTATTATTATTATTATTATTATTATTATCATCATCTCTGTACCGATAAAGACTTCTTGCCAGCCTCACGGAGTCACGAGCCACGTGCAAAACGCCGAAATTGCAAAGTCACGCCGGAAGTAGCCCTCCCCGCCTCCCCTTCCCCCTCCCCACAGAGAGAGAGAGAGAGAGAGAGAGAGAGAGAGAGAGGAAGTGGTGCACTGAACAAAACTATTTTTTTATTCGCCTGTTTTTTTTTTTTTTTTTTTTTTTCGAAATCAGTAACTTGAATATTTCAATAAAAGTGACTTTAAAATATTAGTTTGCGATACTTTTTTGGTGTGAAAAATTTATTGTATTTGTTATTACATAAATTAATGTATGGAGGAAATAAAAGATTTATTATTATTATTATTATTATTATTTTTATTATTATTAAGAAAATTAAACCTATTCACATGGAACAACTCACCACAGGGGCCACTGACTTGAAATTCAAGCTTCTAAAGAGTTTGGCGTTCATTTGAAAGAAGCAACAGATTATTATTATTATTATTATTATTATTATTATTATTATTATTATTATTATTATTATTATTATTAATCAGAAGATGAACCCTATACATATGGAACAAGCCCACCAAATGGGGGCCATTGACTTGAAATTCAAGCTTCCAAAGAATACGGTGTTCGTTAGGACGAAGTAACAGAAGGTAAAGGATAATAGAGTAATAAGGAATCAATTATTAGGAAAGAAAAAATAAATTTAAAAATTAATCAATAAATAGATAAAAACGTAAATAGTTAAAATACAAGGAGGAAGTACATTTGCTGATCAATCACTTCGGGATGAGGTAGAGACGTTGTTTTTAAAAATATAAAATAGTTTTTTCACAGAATAGGGAGATACGCGTTTATATCTTGAGTGTTTTTTTTTTATATTTATTGTTACATTTTTTTTTTTTTTGGTTTCTTGTATCTGTTCATATATTTTTTCTTAGTTATATTTTTTGTTTGTTATATTTTTTGTTGTTATATATTTTTTTTATATTTTTGTCTTCCTGTATTTTTACTTATTTTTTTTATATTTTTTGTTACATTTTTTTTTGGTTTCTTACATTTGTTTAAATATTGTTTTGTTACTTATACATTTTTTTGGCTTGTTATATTTTTTCGTTTCTGTTATATTTTTTGTTTCTTATATATTTTTGCTTATATTTTTTTGTTTCTTATATTTTTTATTTCAAATATTTGTTATGGATTATTATGTTTTTGTGTATGTGTGTTTTGAGCCCAGTCAGGCGAATCTCGGAAGAAACTTCAGACTGAAGTCAATACCACAGGCACAAGGTGAAATTGTAAATTACTATGTAGCTGCTTTCCGCTTCCGTGCTCTCTCTCTCTCTCTCTCTCTCTCTCTCTCTCTCTCTCTCTCTCTCTCTCTATATATATATATATATATATATATATATATATATATATATATGTGTGTGTGTGTGTGTGTGTATGTATATTTATCCCATTTCCCACTGGAAGGAGTGGTTCTAGTAATGGCTGCTAATCGCCACTGTCGACTAACGACCAGGTACAAAGTGAGTTAACTGCATATATCACCATAATAAGATATATAATAATGTATATATATATATATATATATATATATATATATATATACTGTATATAAAGACAAAATCCACGAAGGAAAGAGAAACACTGGAGTGCTGCGAGGCCTTTCGACTGTCGTCCTTTACTCAGCTTTATTTTTATATATTCATCATGTTCCATATTTTCGTGATTCAGTTATACATACAGTATATATACAGTATATATAATTATATATATACATATATATACATACATACATACAGAGAGAGAGAGAGAGAGAGAGAGAGAGAGAGAACAACGTACAGCAGGGTATTCCTCTTGCCGTCGTACGTACAAAAGTCCGTTTTAAATACAATGGTAACAGATTTGACACGTAGACGTAATTATACTTAACAGCCCGTCGGTGTGAATAACAACAGTCTTCCTTTCCGCCTCCTCCTAGTCTGCGGGGAAGGCAGTCTGTCACGTCTGTTCTCTGTTCTTCTCTGCGTCTGTTATTTTTAACCTTTGTCGTTTTGCTGTTGTTCTTTTCAGTGGAACGGATTTTTTGGAATATTTTTTTTTTTTTTTTTTCGTGTGATTTGTAAATTGTTTTTCAGTGTTCGTGGGTTTGGTCATGTTTGTGGTGCAGTTTTTTTTTTTTTTTTTTTTTTTATCAGGCGTTGATATGACTACGTTCGTTACTTTTTTCTGCTTCGTGCTGTTTTATAGTTTAGCTGTAAGAGTCGTGTGTTTGAAGCATGCAAATACACACACACACACACACACACACACATATATATATATATATATATATATATATATATATATATATATATATATATATATATATATATATTTATATATATATATATATATATATATATATATATATATATATATATATATATATATATATATATATATATATATATATATATATATATATATATATATGTGTGTGTGTGTATATAGATATATAACTTATATATATATATATATACATATTTATATACGGAAATAATATATATTTTATATATATATATATGAAGGGGAATTTTTTTGATGATGATAGCAGCTACCAACGTCCCAATGGGTCGAAACCAACGGGACGACGAACTTATTATCAACTAAAAAATTATTTTATTGTTGATATAAGAAAAATATATTATTTTCGAGGTACCAACGGGAGACGAATTATTATATTAAAAACGTTCCTTCGGTAACTTAATGCTTGTCTATGAATCACGGTGATGTGATAAAAAGTCACATATATATATATATAATATATATATATATATATATATATATATATATATATATATGATGTGATAAAAATATATATATATATATATATATATATATATATATATATATATATATATATATATATATATATATATATATATATATATATATATATATATATGACTTTTTATTTTCTATACGTGTGTATGTGTGTGTGTATGTATAAGTATACAAACACGATACTTGAAACCCTTCAGCAACCGAAGAAAATTTAAAAAAAAGTTAAAAAAAAAATGCCACAACATTTAAACCAGATCTATCTCGTCGTGGTTCGGAGACACACACACAGACGCACACTGAGGGCTCACGACGCCAGAGGAACGTAATTCAACCAGTCAACGCACCGAGATTATTACAGGCGTGGGGATGGGGGTTATCCGGTACGTGTTATGGACCCTAGAAGCTCGAATTCAGTGTATATTGTTGCTTGAATGTGTGTGAAGGTATTATTATTATTATTATTATTATTATTATTATTATTCATAAGATGAAACCCATAAATATGGAATGAGTTCATCAAAGGGGCCATTGACTTGAAATTCAAGCTTCCAAAGAATAATAATGGCAATTATTATTATTATTATTATTATTATTATTATTATTATTATTATTATTATTATTATTATTATTCACAAGATGAAACCCATAGATATGAAACGAGTCCATCAAAGGGGGCATTGAATTGAAATTCAAGCTTCCGAAGAATTAATAATAAAAATCATTATTATTATTATTATTATTATTATTATTATTATTATTATTATTATTATTATTTCATAGATGAAACCCATTCATGGGACAAGTCCATCACCGCCATTGGCTTGACATCCGCCGGAAACAATAAAAATCGGCCGGGCGATTAAAAGGTCTCATTATTACGGCTCTTGCTCATTCATACAGGCCATCACCGTCATTCCCGACATTATATGGAGTCGTTAACTCGGGACGAGACAAATAGGTCTCATTCGGATTCTCTTGCTCATTCATACATAGTGTCAATCCCATATATATAGTCGTTAACTATATATAGTATATATATATATATATATATATATATATATATATATATATATATATATATGTATGTATGTATATACATATACAGTATATATGCACAGGCGCACAAGCAAGGGACATTTATGTGTACGTATATGTGTATATATGCAGTGTATGTATATATACTGTATATGTATGTATTTATATTTGTTTATTTGATTTTTTTGTTGCAATTGGTATGCAACAGGATGACACTTTGGCGTGGTCCAGTGGTTATCAGTCTTGCCTCATCAGCGCCAGTTCCAAATGTTTTTCTTTTATTGTATATATACATTATATATTATATATATATATATATATATATATATATATATATATATATATATATATATATATATATATATATGTGTATATATAAATAAGTAAAAAATTAGTTAATACACACACATATATATATTATATATTTATACATCACTTATACACATAGCTTTTTTATGGACACAAACATTAACTCACAAAAACCGTTTGATATCGAATTCACTCCACATCGTGAATAAAATAACGAGGGAAATTAATAACTAAAAGTACCCAAAGGAAATTACGTGACCTGGGTACAGTGACTTTGACCACCCATCCATCAATAAATTCTTTTACATTTATTGTATCATCTTTATTTTAGTCTATTTTTCATGCATCAGCCAGGATTCGAACCGTGACCTGGTTCAGAAAGAACGGCACGCGGTGACTTTGACCACCCATCCATCAATAAATTCTTTTACATTTATTGTATCATCTTTATTTTAGTCTATTTTTCATGCATCAGCCAGGATTCGAACCGTGACCTGGTTCAGAAAGAACGGCATGCAGTGACTTTGACCACCCATCCATCGATAAATTCTTTTACATTTATTGTATCAGCTTTATTTTAGTCTATTTTTCAGAAACTCAACAAATTTCTTTTCCCCTCAGATCAAGAAGGACGTGGAATCCGGGGTACAGGGAATGGCTCCCTGCCCGGGCACGGATGCCCCTCGGAGCGAGCTGATCTCCGCCCTGGTGTCGGCGGTTCACGCCATGATGGACGCCGACAGGAAGGTCGGCCCCCTGAAGACTCTGCAGGGGCATATGTGGAGGCGAGCCTACGCGGACGGCACCGTCAAAGGGCAGTGAGTGTTGCTATTATTATTTTTGCATTGACTTATTTTTGTATTTGTTTATTTTAGTATATATATATATATATATATATATATTTATTTATTTATATATATATATATATATATATATATATATATATATATATATATATATATATATATAGACCCGAGGGAAATTATAACTGATGAGTTCATCTGCATCAGCCAGGATTCGAACCGTGACCTGGTCTGGAAACAACGACACTCAGTGACTTTGACCACACACTCTCACACACACACACACATATATATATATATATATATATATATATATATATATATATATATATATATATATATATAAACTTTTTATTTTTTTATCTATTTATTTAGTTCTTTATCTCACCAATTTATTGATTTATTTTACTGTTTCACTTTTATACACTTCACTGTACTTTAGCATTGTATATTTATATTCTTCATTTTACCTTCATACAATTCATTGTATTTTAACATTGTATGTTTGTATTCTTAGTGTAACCTTCATAGCCTTCGTTATATTTTAACATTGTATAAATACATTCTTCATTTACCTTCATACACTTCATTATATTTTAACATTATGTAATTATATTCTTCATTTAACTTCATACCTTTCATTATACCTTAACATTATGTAATTATAGTCTTCATTTACCTTCATACACTTCATTATATTTTAGCATTATATATAATTAATATTCTTCATTTACCATCATACACTTCATTATATTTTAACATTGTACACATACATTCTTCATTCCACCGTCACACACTTCATTATAGCTACAGAAATTCATTTCCTATTTATAATTTAGACTTCACAAACCTAAACCAATTCTCTATTGAAAGTTTGGCGTTACCGGAAGCAGATTTCTGAGATGTGTGCTAATATTGCACCAGCCCCGTTTTTTTTTTTTTTTTGCCATGCCCATAAGTTAGGGTAGATTAGGTTAGGTTAGGGTAGGTTATGTTAGGGTACAAGATGGGGCTCACAGTATTTTGGGTGTGGGAAACATAATGAGATTATTTTCAAGAAAATTCTGTGGTTAGTTTTTAAGACATGGCTCTCTTCGTTGGGCGAGTCGGTAGAGCTGTGGACAAGCACTTGGTAGGCCCGAGTTCGAGTCTCTGGCCGGCTGATGAAGAGTTAGAGGAATTTATTTCTGGTGATAGAAATTCACTTCTCGCTATAATGTGGTTCGGATTCCACAATAAGCTGTAGGTCCCGTCGCTAAGTAACCAGTTGGTTCTTAGCCACGTAAAATAAGTCTAATCCTTCGGGCCAGCCCTAGGAGAGCTGTTAATCAGCTCAGTGGTCTGGTAAAACTAAGTTTTTTTTTTTTTTTTTTTTTAAGGCATGGCGTCCCGCTTTTTACAGGGAAAGGTCACGGTACTCGGTTACGTCTCGGGAAAATGCTTACCGGGAGTTTTATTACAATAAGTGCATTTAGAGCTCCATTCCTTAACTCAGGAATGCGGAAGTGGTTCTGATCCGGAAGAAATATTTATTTTTTAGTTCACTGTACTGTTCACGCTACTTGAGAATCAGTGTTCGATCCCCGGACTGGATGAGGGCAGGAGCAGTATGGGCCGGTTGCCTTAGAATACTTTATGGATGTGGTAAAATAGGCGAAGAATTATGGATCTGGTTGTTAGTCGATTTTGAGGGCTGTAACTGGAGTGGGGAGAGAGAGAGAGAGAGAGAGAGAGA
>NC_089750.1:3091936-3109436 GCF_040412425.1 Macrobrachium rosenbergii | reverse complement strand
CAGTATAGTGTTGCCATCCGTCGAACGATCACTGGGGAACTGACAGACAAACCTGAGCCGTGAATACCCAGCCTAAGAGGAAGGATGTATCAGTGATCTGAGAAGGTCTGGCCATGTGGGGAAACTGGATGATAATAGGTTGGTGAACAGCATATTCAGTTCAATTGTGTTTGGAAGAACGAGGAGAGGAAAACAGAGAAAGAGATTGTTAGATAGTGTGAAAGAGAGTTTGTGTAAGACAGAGGCTGGGGCACAGTGGACATAGGTGGGTTTGACACGCTGCTGGTGAGCCTTCTGTGGAAGTTTTCTTCACGAGGCGTTTTTCCACTGTCCAGCAGTTTAATAGTGAACGTGGCAGTGATCATTGTCCTTTCATTACTTGTGAGCCACCCCTGATAAGGAAAACAGCTTTATCTCTCTCTCTCTCTCTCTCTCTCTCTCTCTCTCTCTATCTATGTATATACACATACACACACACACACACACACATATACATATATATATATATATATATATATATATATATATATATATATATATATATATATATGTGTGTGTGTGTGTGTGTGTGTGTGTGTGTGTGAGAGAGAGAGAGAGAGAATACGTGTGTGCATTTAAATACTGACATTACCCGGGCATTTAATATCAAATGCTCTCTCTCTCTCTCCCAGTGGAAAAAAAGTAATTTATCGTAACCATAACTGCAGTATCACTTCCTCCCCCTCCCCCTTCTATCCCTTCCTCCCTCCCTCACCCCTCCCTCCCTCCCTCCCCCTCACCCGTCACCCCCTCCCTCCTTTTCCACGAAAGGTCCGAGCTGAGTTCACCTTGGGGGTTCGTCCTGATCTTGGGCGCTGATAGGCTTCACCCCTCTGCTTCACCCCTCCGTCCTCTGCTTTCAAGGATCACCCACCTCACCCCACTTCACCCCTCCTCTCTACACCCTCTCCATATTCCCTGTCCAGTTGCTTGCGCAGGATCTGCCATCTTGCAGGATCGTGAATTTATTTTGTTTCATTATTTTTCTATTGTGGGAATTCTTGTGTGTATGTATATATATCTATATATATATAATTTTATATACATTCATTACGTTGAGCAGTTGATTTTTATCATTGTCATTTGTTAGACTTTATGTGGACAGAAAATAACCATTCACCTACCTATGTTGTACACCTGTACGTAGGGAAGCTGTCATTTGTACGGACACCTTACCCTGATTTGGCGTCAGCAGGGCCTAAATCATCTCATTTTATAGAAGATTGTATGGTTTCTTATCCGTTTCAAGTTATTTTTCCATTCACGAAGATGGTTTTTGATTCGAAACTGCTGTTAATTATCATTTGGTCGTATGTGGTTTTGTATAGGCCCGGTGACATGGCACGGAGTTACGTAACTAGCCGTTACATAACCCTTACAACGAAGAGAAACTCGTTAGGATGTACAGTCTAGTTCTCTAGGTATGCATGTTTCGTAACCATCGCAGCTTTTCATAGATTGACATATTTGTATCGTAGTTGTGCTGTATTATTGACGGGGTAGATGAGAGAGAGAGAGGGAGTGGGGGGTGAAGAGAAAGAGAGAGTCAGGGAGAGATATGAGATAGAGAGCAGGAGAGAGAGAGAAAGAGAACTCTTTTACGTAACCCAGCAACATGGCCATATAAGACTACACTACTACACTGCTAAAGTTCCTCTTCTTTTGTGATTTCTCATCTTCTTGTTCGTAGGAACCGCCATATAATTAAGGCTGTAACTACAATCAGATTATAAGGAAACTTTAGGCACTCTAAAGTCACCTTACTGTACATTCAAGCGAGCTCTGTTTAGTACGAACCCTTCTGAAGGTTGGTGGGTTCAGGACTGCAGATTACCCCCTTGCCTGAGGCCGGACCACAAATGTGGACACGTGTTTAGGGAGATAAAAAGGCCTCGCGTGGACCTCTGGATGTCGATGATGTTATAGGTATTCTATATCACATTATGTAGATTAGCGATGAAATGGACTTTGGAAGAACAATCGAGAGCTTCTGATAGGCACAGCCACTTAGGCCTAGGTTTTCGAGAGGTGCAGGCGGTGGTGCAGTGCTTCTAAATATGAACCATTTTAAAAGTTTTTAGGGGATTTTAATTTAAAAAAAAATAATAGGTAAATGACAATACACTGTGGGTTTTAGAGCTATTCTTTAGTATTTACACGTTGCAGAGTACCAGTGAGATGTCATTCAAAAGAAGTATGGTAAGTAGTCGAAGGGTAATGTTGGTACAGTAGCGTAGACCGATGTTAAACCAATTTACTCTGTTACGTGAACTCTCCGAATCAAAATGACATTTGTCCTCTTTTCACATGAAGGGAGTGTGCCAGACCTTGTAATACCTCTCTCTCTCTCTCTCTCTCTCTCTCTCTCTCTCTCTCTCTCTCTCTCTCTCTCTCTCTCTCTCTCTCACACAGATGATCTGAGCACAAAGAAAAGGATTAACAATTAAAACCGTTACTGTTAAGTGCTCTTAATGCTGAAACATCGAGATAAGCAGCTTACGGAATACATATTCTTTTGTCGTTCTAGCTTTTGTTGGTAGAAGTTGACTTTAAGCATGAATTGTTTTTTTTTTTATGATTTTCGAACCAACAGCAGCATTATTCAACTTGGTCAAACCATCTTCTTTCTTAACGAAGAGAGAACCTGGTACTGCTGCTGCTCCGTCGTCTTCTTCTTCTGCAGCGTCTTGCAAGGAATTCAGGTCACTCAGGGAACAGGCGATTGCATTTACAAAAGGACCCGTCACGACAAAGGACGGCCTGCCCTTGATGTCCTGTAAAGGTCAGCGGACTGTCTGCAGGCAGGTACCCCTTTCCACAAGAACTGTAGTATTATTATTATTATTATTATTATTATTATTATTATTATTATTATTATTATTATTATTTAACAAGCCACAATTACTGTTATGATTATATATGCACAAGTGTAAAATAACTGTCATGACATGCACACACATAGATGTATAATGATTACCATCAATATTATTATTATTATTAAAAAATCGCTTCACGTATAAACGTAAACATGCAAATTGTAACTAGGAAAACCGACTCTGTGGTGGTTGGTAGAAAACCCTTCGTAATAGACCGCCTTCAAGGACAAATAGTGTCTATATATTACACTGTTGAATAGCGAAGCCTTTTAATTGAGTTTGCTCAGCAGGTGTGCTTTAATAAATAATAATAATAATAATAATAATAATAATAATAATAATAATAATAATAATAATAATAATAATAGGTAACTCTACTGAAGATCTCCGCACATCGATATCGTCTGCTAAGACAAATTTTTGACTGGGCAATATACAAAATATAGAATTTCTCTAATGACCTCAGTGCAGGTGAGATAATCTGAGAAATTTACCGAGATCATTTGAGAAATTAGCAGAGATATTTTGGAAAATTTACCTAGATAACTTTATAAATTTACCGCGATAATCTGAGAAAATTGCATAGAAAATTTGGGAAATTTACGAGAAAATTTGAGAAATTTGCCTAGATAATTTGAGAAATGTACCGAGATAATTTGAAAAATTTGTAGAGATAGTTTAAGAAAATTGCCTAATTAACTTGAGAAATTTACCGAGATAATTTAAGAAATTTGCCCAGATAGTTTGAGAAATTTTCCTTGACCAAATCAGAAATGTACAGAGATAATTTGAGAAATTTACCTAGATAAGTTGGAAAATATACCGAGATAATTTGAGTAATTTACCGAGATAATTTAAGACATTTACTGAGATAATTTGAGAAATTTACCGAGATAATTTGAGAAATGTATCGAGGTAATTTGGTAAAATTTTCGAGATAATTTGAGAAATTTACTGAAATAATTTGAGAAATTTATCGAGGTAATTTGAGAAAATTTTCGAGATAACTTGAGAAGTTTACCGAGATAATTTGAGCAATTTACCGAGATAATTTAAGAAGTTTACCGAGATAATTTGAGTAATTTACCGAGATAATTTAAGAAATTTACTCTCTTTTGTTTTTGTTTTTAAGTTAACCGTCGAGGGCTTTTCGGCAGGAATACAGTACATATATAATAATAATAATAATAATAATAATAATAATAATAATAATAATAATAATAATTGGAGCAGAATTACTATTAATGTTAATATTAAAATGATGGTAATGTGATAAAAACGCATCTTCCTTAATATAGATAATACTGATATCAGTCCCAAAGGAGCCAATAATAATAATAATAATAATAATAATAATAATAATAATAATAATAATAATATACGGAATCTTCGGCTACTTCAGAGTAACGAATAACTGTCGATCGAAATTTGCCCTGTTCGGTTCACCGCGTGACGGAAAAATAACAAAAAAAGAAAGGAAGAAAATATGCAAGTCAAAATGAGAAAGCAATTTGGGGGAGACAACGAAAACGTGATTGGTGATGATGAACAGAAGAAGAAGAAGAAGAAGAAGAAGAAGAAGAAGAAGAAGAAGGAAAAGAAGAAGAAGGAAAAGAGGAAGGAATCATGATAAAGATAATGAGGAGAATGAGCAGGGCTGTGAAGGATGGGACCGTGGGATTCTCTCTCTCTCTCTCTCTCTCTCTCTCTCTCTATCAGATAATTCTTTCTCTCACCCCACTGTTTTTTGAGACTCTCTCTCTCTCTCTCTCTCTCTCTCTCTCTCTCTCTCTCTCTCTCTCTCTCCACCCACTTTTTAAGATAACTCTTTCTCTCTCAACCCACTGTTTTTTCTTTTTGAGACTCTCTCTCTCTCTCTCTCTCTCTCTCTCTCTCTCTCTCTCTCTCTCTCTCTCTCTCTCAATATTACTGGAGTCACATCCATACATCATGTTTACAAAATGATGAGAGAAAAAGCTGCTGCTTTTCTCTCTCTCTCTCTCTCTCTCTCTCTCTTGGAGTCAATTCATACATCATGTTTACAAAGGGATAAGAGAAAAAGCTGTTGATTTCATCTCTCTCTCTCTCTCTCTCTCTCTCTCTCTCTCTCCCTGAGTCAATTCATACATCACAGGGATCATCATGTTTGAAGGGATAAGAGAAAAAGTTGTCTGATTTCATCTCTCTCTCTCTCTCTCTCTCTCTCTCTCTCTCTCTCTCTCTCTCTCTCTCGTGCAAACAAGCAGGAACTTTGAAAGCATTTTAAAGGTCAGGCGTGGGAGTCAGAGAGAAAAAAAAACGAAAGAAAACATTGAAAGATAATGATGATGATGATGATGATGAGTAAGTGAAAATGTCGTTATCGCTATCATGTTTAAGAGCATTTTCATCATATCATTATTGTCGTAAGCGCTTTCATCATCAGCTTTACCACTGTCATCATTATCACTATCATCTTATTGCTGAATTGTCATAATTAATTTTTCCATTGTCACTATCATCATTATATCATCGTTTTCCCCCGTAACCTTTATCATTGTGATCATCTTAAACACTGTCGTCATTATTATGTCATTATTTGCTTTATCATTATCATTATAATCATCATCATCATCATCAAAATTAATTTTGCTGATGTCTCAGTATCATTATCATTTTCTCCCTTAACCTTTATCATCATGATCATTATTTACATTGTCATCATCATTGTGTCATTATTAGTTTTATCATTATCATCATAATCAACATTAATTTTACCAGTGTCTCAGTATCATCATTATCATCATTATTTTCTCCCTTCAATCGTTATCTTCATAATCATCGTAAAGACTGTCGTCATCATTATTTCATTATGAGCTTTATCATTATCATCATCATCATCATCATCACCCTTAATTTTATCGATGTCTCAGTATCATCATCATCATCATTATTTTTCCCCCTTAACAGTTATCATCATGATCGTGGTAAACACTATCGATGTTATCATGTCATTATTATCTTTAACATCATCATAATCATTATCATCATCATAATTTTCTCTCCCTAACCATTATGTCATTATCATTATCATCATTATCTGTATCATTGTCATTATCATTGTCTCTGTAATTGTCATTATCATCATTATCCTATCATCATCATCATCATTATCTCTATCATTATCACCATCATCTCTATAATTATAATTATTGTTATCTCTATCATTATCATCATCATTATCTCTTATCATTATCATTATCATCATTAGCTCTATCATTATCATTATCATTATCAGTATCATTGTCTCTGTCATTATCATCATTATCTCTATCATTATCGTTATCATCATCATCATTATCATTGTCTATCATTATCATTAACATCGTTATCTCTGTCATTATCATCATTATGTCATTACAATAATCATCATCATCATTATCTCATTATCATTATCATCATTATCAATCATCATCATTATCTCTCATCATCATTATCTCTATCATCATTATCTCTATTATCATTAATATCATCATCATCATCTCATTATCATTATCATCATCATCACCATCAGCACGAAAGAGCGTCTGTTGCCAACCAAAATTCTATATTGTTGACCCACCCCCATATCATCTTCTAAAATTTCCCACGCTCTAAATTAGAACAGCGACATAATAAACCAACATAGCCACTTGCATAACATACCTGTCTATAGAACAAAGCTCTCTCTCTCTCTCTCTCTCTCTCTCTCTCTCTCTCTCTCTCTCTCTCTCTCTCTCAATAGACAGTTTGTAGTCTTTGTAGGATACAACTTCTTAATTATTCTTTTATAGGGATTTTTAATTAGAGAGTGATTTCATCTCTCTCTCTCTCTCTCTCTCTCTCTCTCTCTCTCTCTCTCTCTCTCTCTCTCAGCGAACATTTGTGGTCACAATACAAGCACTCAGTTATTCTTGTATATTTTTTTAATCAGAGAGTACTAAACTCTCTCTCTCTCTCTCTCTCTCTCTCTCTCTCTCTCTCTCTCTCTCTCAACTGAAATTTGTAGTCACAATACAAGCACTCAATTATTCTTATATGTTTTTTTAATTAGAGAATACTAAACTTTCTCTCTCTCTATCTCTCTCAGCTGAAATTTATAGTCACAATACAGGCACTCAATCATTCTTATATCTATACTTTTTTAATTAGAGTACTAAACTCTCTCTCTCTCTCTCTCTCTCTCTCTCTCTCTCTCTCTCTCTCTCTCTCTCTCTCTCTCTCTCTCTCTCTCAGCTGAAATTTGTAGTCATAATACAAGCACTCAGTTATCCTTATATATATATATATATATATATATATATATATATATATATATATATATATATATATATATATATATATAAAACTGTATATTAAATTAGAGAGTACTAAACTCTCTCTCTCTCTCTCTCTCTCTCTCTCTCTCTCTCTCTCTCTCTCTCTCTCTCAGCTGGAACCCGTAAAACTTCACAGACAGCTCAGTCATAGCTTACGTAAATTCAGATTCGATAACCTTTCGACTTGAGACGTGAGCCACATGGGAGACCTTCCCGCGGGGCCGGTGAATAAGTGCACGCATAGACTCATGCCTGAAGGAGGCGCCATTGAGTCTATAGGGAAATTCACGTCCACGCGCGAGAATATTGGGATGTACTGTAGGAATCGATGACATTGCTGCTATGACTTGTTATTGTAGTGGTAACAGGCAGACTGTTACTGCTTTTGCTGCTGTAGTTAGTGTGAAATAGCAAAAGGATAGCTATGCAGGCTGTGGTAACGCTGGTAACAAAAGCGAATACAGTCACACGGTTACGCAGACAATGGAGATTGGACAACTGAACGTGGAGATCAATAGTCTGTTTATGTTGAAATGATAGTAATGATACTGCGGCTTTTATCCCTGTAACATGAAAATAATAGTAATGTTAGTACTACTGTTACTGTTCTGTGGCACAAGCAAGGGAGGCGGCTTACACATCACCCTTTAAATCGAAAGCTTTGTAGATATACTATCTTCTGCCTCTAGGAAAGGATTCTGAAAAACAAAGGAAATGAAAAACGTTAAACTTTGTTGAATGTGTGCTGTAGTATTGCTATTTCATTTTGATATGTTGAAAATAATTCTCAATTGCTTCAAAAGCCCGTGGAATCATGTAGCTCTTAATCTCTATTTCAAAATCACATGAAACCTGCCTTTGTTCGCCAGCTGGTCGGAAACGCATCCGTAGTTGTATTTTTTATTTGCTTGTTTGAGCATTTTTGTTTATGTTGTGTACGATATTCTAATTTTTTACTCTTATTTTTGGTTATTTTGTACATTTTCTCGCTTTACTCAATCGTAAAATGTTTGTATGATTGTGAAGATAACCTAAGCCTAGGCGTATGTGAGCACTGAACGTGGCTGCGTTTGGTGTAGGCCTATGTGAGCATGTCTGCTTTTCCCATTTGTAATGAAATTACGACAGTTAATCAAGATGACTTGGAAAGGATATGTTATTTTATTTTCATGAGCTTATTCTTGTCTTCATATTCTTTAAAAAAAAAAGCGTAAAGTGCTGTAGACCCATGTAACCTGTACTTTCTAAAAAGAGGAAATTTAATACCTTGGTCAACTGTCCAAAAAGAGGAGATTTAATACCTTGGTTAACTGTCTAAAAAGAGGAAATTTAATGCCTTAGTTAACTTTCTAAAAAGAGGAAATTTAATGCCGTGGTTAACTGTCTAAAAAGAGGAAATTTAATGCTTCAGTTAACTGTCTAAAAAGAGGAAATTTATTACCTTGGTTAGCTGTCTAAATAGAGGAAATTTAATGTCTGAAAATAAGAAATTTAGTGTCTTGGTTAATGATGGACGATAGTACTAAATCAAAGTAGATATTTCCCAAAACTCACGTTGGGCCGAGATAGGACTAAAAATATTACGAATCATTGACAGCCGTTCGAAGTCCACCTACGTGAGCGTAGCGTAGCAGCTGTTTTCATGTGTAGCCAATCATCTTCTGACACAGGTGTCGATGGTCTCGTCCCGGCTACACCTGCGAGGAGACAGAACCGGATTGCCGGCGTGTTGAAAAAGGAAAGAGGGAATGTTAGATTATTAATCATTTGTTTCATTTTTGCTCTAGCAGACGAGACGACGCAACCAGGTGTTTTGACTATTACTGTTTATTGGGAAATATGATTTTTGTCTGCTCATGCATTCGATAACTGTGTAAATTGTTGGCTTACGTGTGCTGGCACAGGTAGGGAAAGCAGGTGTGTGTGTGTGTGTGTGTGTATGTGCCTCGTCGTTTGAAACCACGTGGTGGAGCGGAAACATTACCTAATCAGGCTGAAAGATGGGTTCAGGAGAAAAGTCAGAAATGGCTGCTTAAAATCACACATACACACACAGATGAAAATCTAGAAGGACTTTAGATCATGATAGCTGAAATATATCGTTTAAGAAAAAGAACTGTTCAGTCCTGAATTGCTTATTGCTACCTTTTTGTTCAGTCTAGAAATTAAAAAAAAAAACTTATCGTTTGACCTCTTTGTTCAAAATTTGAAAAAAAAAAAACTGTTCAGTCCTGAATTGCTATTGTTACCTTTTTTCAGTCTAGGAATTTGAAAAAGTCAGTCCTGAATTGCTATTTACCTTTTTTGTTCAGTCTAGAAATTTTTAAAACTGTTCAGTCCTGAATTGCTATTGTTACCTTTTTGTTCAGTCTAGAAATTTTTAAAAACTGCTCAGTCCTAAATTGCTATCGCTGCCTTTTTGTTCAGTCTAGAAATTTGAAAAAGTCAGTCCTGAATTGCTATTGCTACCTTTTTGTTCAGTCTAGAAATTTGAAAAAAATATTCAGTCCTGAATTGCTATTGCTACCTTTTTGTTCAGTCTAGAAATAAAAAAAAACTGTTCAGTCCTGAATTGCTATTGCTGCCTTTTTGTTCAGTCTAGGAATTTTAATCTTCACATTTTTATCTTGTCAAAAGTTCGGTCTAGCGGCACCAGTGTGACGTTTAGCCCAAGTACTAGGTATAAGTACCGGTAACTTAAAACCACGTACCGGTAAAGGTACTCGGTAAGGTTATCAGACTTTCTGACATAATTGGCTGGATTAGAGAAAGTTAGATAAAATACAACGAAATAAATATGTGACTGATAGTGCATTACTCTCTCTCTCTCTCTCTCTCTCTCTCTCTCTCTCTCTCTCTCTCAGGCAAAGCGACTTTCATGCATTATGTATGTGAAGGGACGAGACGCTGTTACGTTGATTTTCATAAATGAATCTCTCTCTCTCTCTCTCTCTCTCTCTCTCTCTCTCTCTCTCTCTCTCTCTCTCTCTCTCTCTCAGGCCTTCGTATAGGAATAACGATTTTATTTGAAATAAGAAAATCTTTGTCTCTCTCTCACATACTATCAGGTCGTCATAGGACTAACGATTTCATTTGAAATAGGGAAATCTCTCTCTCTCTCTCTCTCTCTCTCTCTCTCTCTCTCTCTCTCTCTCTCTCTCTCTCTCTCTCTCTCTCTCTCTTATCCACCTGTGTACACGTGTTTATACTCCAACATTGTCGTTATCTTTCTCTGACACATGTTTTGAAAAAAAAAAATGCAAATTCTTCAATTTTAGTTCCAATATAAAATTTAGACCAAAGGCCAAACGCTGGTACCTGTGAGGTCATAAAGCGCTGAAATTAATGATGAAACAATTCTTAGGAGAGGGTGGAGAGGATGATGGAAGAAAGGGAATATGAATGGAGTTACAGTAAAAGGAATGAAAGGGGAATTCATTGGATTGCGAATTCTCATCTGATCGAAAGAACTCTCTGAAAAATTAATATTTTTCATTTTTCCATAAATTTAATTTTGGAAGAGGCGCTTGTGAATGAAATACCATAGTTTAAAAAAAAAAAAAAGAATATATAGCTGAATCAGACGTGTGGTAAAAATTCCAAAATTTTTTTCTGTTGCATTTTTTAGAAAGGGTGGGATTGAAAATATTTTAATTTTAAATCTTTTTTTTTTGAAAATATTTTAATTTTTAAATTTTTTTTTTAATCGAATGAAAGGAAAGTTAGGGAACTGGGATGGTGGTGCAATCGTTTGCTCAGGGCATGCCTCAGTTATGCCCTATGTGGGTATTTTTTTTGTATGAGCTAGTCGTTATTCCTTCAGAACAAGTTCTGCATGAAAGTGTAAAAAAAAAAGTAGAGGTATTTCCTCCTGTTAAGAAATACTTCAGCTTTGTGTATATATATACATATGTATATATTTATATAGATAGATATAGATATAGATATATACATATGTGTGTTTGTATATATGATATATGAATAAATATATATATTTATATATATCAATATATATGTATATATATTTAAATATATATATATATATTTAATATATGCAGCACGAAAAGAGTGCAGTGTAGCGTGAGGGAATCAACAGGTTAATCAGCTGGTTCTTCCTCCCCTCCCCACCTCCCCACTTGGCACAGCTGTTCCTTCGTACGTAGCACACTTCCATTAGAGAACTTACTTCCTCTCAATTGAACTGACGAAATTTTTCGAATGGGTTCAATTTGTGGTGAATACATTTCAGGTGATATTTCTCCACTGTCGAGAGTTCTCTCTCTCTCTCTCTCTCTCTCTCTCTCTCTCTCTCTCTCTCTCTCTCTCTCTCTCTCTCTCTCTCTCTGTGTGTGAAAGGAAATGGGTTTTGAGTCTGGGATGGAAATGGTCCGATCTCCTTTCTGAATTGTTTCGATTTTTCTGTTTTTTTTTTTTTTTGTTTTTGAGGGAGAGAGAAGGAGAAACAGAGAGAGAGAAAAAGGAGAGGAGAGAGAGAGAGAGAGAGAGAGAGAGAGAGAGAGAGAGACGCAACAGGTTCTCAAAGCGTCGTGGTCAGCCCTACCATGCTCCCAGACTTAGTCATTCCCCCCAAAACCCCTCACCCCTCCTCCTATCTCCTCCTCCTCCTCCTCCTCCTCCTCCTCCTCCTCCTCCTCCTCCTCCCCTTTAGCCATAATATTTTTTTTCTTCCTGAAAGCTAAAAGCTTTCCTGTGTTGATATCTCGGCTACATTTGTTCACTGAACGAGAAATATGTCATTTTTTTCCTTTCTTCTGACATTATCAATCTGAGTTCAACATTCCCCCTATGCCGGTTTAGAAGTCAATTATTTGATGAGGTCTCCGTCGATTTCTGGCTTCTCATTTGGGTGGGCTGAGTTCTGAGGTCCACATTTCACATCCAGCCTCTTATACCTTTAACCCCTTGGTTGGGTTATACCGTCAGTGCACCTCGGGCGGCGTACTGTATGCATAACTGGAGGTTCTTTGCAGCGTTCCTTCGGCTCCTAGCTGCAACCCCTTTCATTCATTTTACTGTACCTCCGGTTATATTCTTTCTTCCATGTCGCTATCTACCGTCTCTTAACAATTATTTCATAGTGCAAAGGTAAGTACAGTATACCTTAGTTTAACCAGACCACTGAGCTGATTAACAGCTCTCCTAGGGCTGGCCCGAAGGATTAGACTTATTTTACGTGGCTAAGAACCAGTTGGCTACCTAGCAACGGAGCCTGCAGCTTATTGTGGAATCCGAACCACATTATACTGAGAAATGAATTTCTGTCACCAGAAATAAATTCCTCTGATTCTTCATTGGCCGGCCGGAGAATCGAACGCAGGCCCAGCAAAGTGCTAGCCGAGAACGATACCGACCCGTCCAACGAGAGGACCTGTTTCATAGTGCAGATGTGAGGTTTTCCCTCAAGTTACACCCGTCAAACCTTTCCACTCAGTTTCCCTTTCTATATTCTTATTCTGTTCTTTCACCTTTTAACAATATACCAGACTTTGGAGCCGCCGTTGGCTAAGGCTGTTCCTGGCATAAGGCCGACTGAACCTGAACCTGCCCTGGAGTTTCAGATGAGCTTTCTAGCAGGTATCAGAAAATGTTACATTTTTGTACTTTCTTACAGTAATGTGTAGTAATTTTTTTAATGCAAATTAACTCATTAATAATCATAGGATTGACAGGAAAACTCGGTGAGTGTTATAATAGGGAGCGAAATATCGCAGCTTGTGGTAATACTCTATTGAAACGGGAAGGAGAATTTTTCATTATTCATTAGTACTTTCTGTGAAAAGTGTGAGAGAGAGAGAGAGAGAGAGAGAGAGAGAGAGAGAGAGAGAGAGAGAGAGAGAGAGAGAGAGAATTTAACTTTAACCTATCCATCTGCGTTAATCAAGGGAGAATTTAACTGGTATGGGATGGTTATTAGATTTAACTGCTATATATTTATTTAATGACCTTGATCCTGTGTGGGTAGGTTAAAATGTCTGGGATTTCACTGCTGCATTAGAATAAAGTGAATAAATAAATTTAGTTTTATATATATATATATATATATATATATATATATATATATATATATATATATATATATATATATATATATATATACTGAGGCTAGAGGGCTGCAAATTGGTGTGTTGATCATCCACCCTCCACTCATCAAAGATACCAAATTGCAGCCCTCTAGCCTCAGTAGTTTTTATTTGATATAAGGTTAAAGTTAACCATAATCGTGCTTATGGTAATGATATAGGATAGGCCACCATATATATATATATATATATATATATATATATATATATATATATATATATATATATATACATATATATATATATATATATATATATATATATGTATATAAACATACATATATATATATATATATATATATATATATATGTATACATATATATATATATATATATATATATATATATATATATATATATATATATATTTGATGTGTGTGTGTATGTGTTCCTGTATGTGTGTGCGCTCGTGTTTGTGTGTATGTGCGTATGTTTTTATAATCTACAGCGACCTCTGAACTTCTCGATATCCACGCACTGTCTGGGTCAGCTTATCGCTCCAAGGCTTGTATCCCAATGAGAATGATTCGAGAAGCCCTTTCCGTCAATGGTGGGATTCGAATACTAAAAAAATAAGTAAAAAATGCTCCGAAGTTTCTTCGACGCAGTCGAGTTTTCTGTACAGCCGCTACAGCCCATAATCAAGGCCACCGAAAATAGATCTATCTTTCGGTGGTCTCGGTATAATGCTGTCTGAGCCGCGGCCCTTGAAACTTTAACCGCGGCACGGTGGTGGCCTATCCTGTATCATTGCCAGAAGCACGATTATGGCTAAATTTAACTTTAAATAAAATAAAAACTACTGAGGCTAGAGGGCTGCAATTTGGTATGTTTGATGATTGGAGGGTGGATGATCAACATAACAATTTGCAGCCCTCTAGCCTCAGTAGTTTTTTAGATCTGAGGGCGGACAGAAAAACTGCGGTCACAATAAAGTGCGGACGGATAGACAAAGCCGGCACAATAGTTTTCTTTTACAGAAAACTAAAAGGGCTTCATCATTTATCTTCAATCTGGATTCAAGGCTTGTAGTGATGAGCATATATCCCAAATATAAGAGGACATCGATAAGTTCAAAGGTCATGTCGATGACATTATAAAGTTTGTCTGATAGAAAGATTCAAACACTGATTTTTAGTTTTTTGTAAAAGAAAACTATTGAGATGGCTATTTATCCGTCCACACTTTTTCTGTCCGCCCTCAGATCTTAAACACTACTGAGGCTAGAGGGCTGCAAATTGGTATGTTGATCATCCACCCTCCAATCATCAAAGCATACCAAATTGTAGCCCTCTAACCTCAGTAGTTTTTATTTTATTTAAGGCTAAATTTAGCCAGGATCGTGCATCTGGCACCGCTATAGGCGGCAACAACACAGGCCACCATCGGGCCCTGGCTGAAAGTTTCATGAGTTACCCATGATCGTGCATCTGGCATTGCTATAGGTGTCAACAACACAGGCCACCACCGGGCCGTGGCTGAAAATTTCTTGGGCCACTGCTAAGAGTTTCATGGACCGCGGCTAAGAGTTTCACGAGAATTTCATACAGCCTTATACGCTGTACAGAAAGCTCGATTGCGCTGAAGAAACTTCGGCGCATTTTTTACGTGTTTACTTGTTTATATAATTTTAGGTGGATTACCATTCATAAACTCTTACAGTTTAGTTCGGCGCATTTTTTTACTTGTCTATATCATTTTAGCTGGATTACCATTATAAACTCTTGTAGTTTAGTTCTACTGAGTTTGCTGGGGGTTTTATCTAGGGTCTAACTAAGCTGTGTAATAGTTTGCCTTGTGCAGGTGTGGAATCTTCTGACCTCCAATACTGAGGCGAGGAGCAAATGCATTCCCGCTCTCTGCTACTGCTGCTGACGTCTCCTGAATTTCAGGTGTATCGGTTTTATTCTCTACTCCCTCGTGTCTGTTTATTTATCACCTTTTCCTACAGTCTCTCTCTCTCTCTCTCTCTCTCTCTCTCTCTCTCTCTCTCTCTCTCTCTCTCTCTCTCTCTCTCTCTCTTTGCTGGTTGGTTTCCCTTTGAATCCTTCTTGGGTTTATAGTTTGTTGATTCTGTCCAGAAGGGTTTTCGGATGTGAATTTAAAGAAGGAAGGAAGGAAGGAAGGAAGAAAGAAAGAAAGAAAAAGAGGAATAAAGAAAGAAAGAAAGGAAGAAAGGAAGAAAGAAAGCAAGAAAGAAAGAAAGAAAGAAAGAAAGAAAGGAAGGAAGAAAGAAAGAAAGAAAGAGAGAAAGGAAGGAAGGAAGAAATAAAGAAAGGAAGGAAGGAAGAAAGAAAGAAAGAAAGAAAGAAAGAATGAAAGGAATAAAGAAAGAAAGAAATAAAGAGAGGAAGAAAGAAAGAAAGGAAGGAAGAAGGAAAGAAAGAAGGGAAGAAAGAAAGAAAAAAGGAAGAAAGAAAGAAAGAAAGAAAGAAAGAAAGAAAGAAAGAAAGAAAGAAAGAGAGGAAGAAAGAAAGGAAGAAAGCAAGAAAGCAAGAAAGGAAGAAAGAAAGAGAGGAGGAGGTGAAGAAAGAAAGAAAGAAAGGAAAAAAGAAAGAAAGGAAAAAAGTAAGTTGTGTCACGAACTGAACTTTATCAAATGTCTGGGATGGAGTCACGTGACCGTGGAATAAGACTTAGGGAAATGTAGAACTGACCAAGTATGTCTCAGTTGGCTGGGACGAATCCAGAGGTCCATACCGTGTCTTTTAGCCCAGTTCACAAGTAGTTTTAGGCAAGGAATCATGCTGGCATAAGGCCAGCCACAAAAATGATTATACTTTGGGATGTTGTTATGAGAGAGAGAGAGAGAGAGAGAGAGAGAGTGTGTGTGTGTGAAAGGAAGGCTGCTGTGACGCTTGAGGGAGCATCCTCGGTAGGGGATTAGGGGCGTTACCCCCCCTGAGCAGCTTCTGGTCCTTCGTGATAAGACGCCTGTTCCATAAATCCTTCGAAGGAAGGAGTGGTCCTTCCTTAAGCGTCCTCTGCCGCTTTAGATTTGACCAGGACCCACTTAAAAGACCTTCCTAAAAGACCCTCCTAAAAGACCCACCTAAAAGACCCACCTAAAAGACCCTCCTAAAAGACCCACCTAAAAGACCCAACTAAAAGACCCTCCTAAAAGACCCATCTGAAATACCCTCCTAAAATATCCACCAAAAAGACCCACCTAAAAGACCCTCCTAAAAGATCCACCTAAAAGACCCCCCTAAAAGACCTCCTTAAAAGACCCTTCTAAAAAACCCACCTAAAATACCCTCCTAAAACACCCTCCTAAAAGTAAGGGCTGGATTTGACGGCGTTGTCCACAGGTCTGTGATAATGTCGCCCTCAAAGCCATTATTTTTTTCAAATTTAGGATTTTTATTTAATCAAAATTTTTATTTATTGGCCACTTTATTGGGTATCTCTGTCTTTACTGATTTTTATTACTGGGGATTCCGTTAAGGGATTTGGGAATTTATAAGGATTTTTTCATGTGGATTTTAATCAAATTTTGTGATTTTCATTCTTTTGAGTTTTCAATTTGCAGTTTTGGCACTATTAAGGATTTGTTACTCTAATATATATATACTTGTGTTACTGTTTTCAGATTAAAAATCAGTGATAGTAATAGTTATGATCATTCATCTATCTATCTATCTATCTATCTATCTATCTATCTATCTATTGTGTTATATATTATATATTAAAAATCAGTGATAGTATATATATTATAATCTTTGTTATTTGTTTTAAGATTAAAAATCAGTGATCTATCTAGTTATAATCATTATTTATTTAGATATCTATATATATATATATATATATATATATATATATATATATATATATATATATATATATATATATACACACACTTGAGTTACTGTTTTCAGATTATAAATCAGTGATAGCAATAGTTATAATCATTCATTTGTTTAAGATATCTATCTATCTATCTATATATATATATATATATATATATATATATATATATATATATATATTATATATATATATATATATATATATATATATATATATATATATATATATATATATATATATATATACATACACACATTAATGTCTCTAGAAGACATCTTACAGCTTGGAGATAACCCTCTCTTAAGCAAATGAATGGTTATAACTATTCCTTTCATTG
>NC_089750.1:3071936-3084436 GCF_040412425.1 Macrobrachium rosenbergii | reverse complement strand
ATTTAAGGTTAAAGTTAGCCATAACCATGTTTTTGGCAACGCAGCAACACAGGCCACCACGACCGGCTGAGAGTTTTATGGGCCGCGGCTCACACGGCATTGTACCGAGACCACCGAAAGATAGATCTATTTTCGGTGGCCTTAATTATACGATGTGCAGAAACTTCGGCGTTATTTTTACTTTTTTTTTTTTTTAGTAAATATAAGCGCTTGAAGTTCCTGTATAATGTTACCAATTCTGGGTCAGCATCTCTCAATATTTTGAGAAGATTGCGTTTCCTCTTTTATTTTTAAGGACCCAGTGTACTCACAAAGCACCTCCCTGGTATGTCAGACGTAGCTCATGTTCGTCAAAGCACCGGTTGACCTCGTTGAGTCCTACGATTTTTCAGAGGCTTGTAGCGTCTTGCAATAAATCTTCTTTTCAAGCTGAAGAGCTGGTTTAGGGAGAATAGGCCTATTTGACTTTTCTAGCTTCAAACCTGCCTCGAGAATCTTGAAGTTAGAACGGATGGTGTAGGCCTACTGCCTTGTTCAGTAATAAAAATGGGTAAAGGGATAGATCCATTAATTACAACATCGGGGCAGATAGACCTATATCATTAACAGTACATAAAAGGTTGAGGGCAGTAGGCCTAGTTTCTTGTTCAACAGTGCAAATATGGGAGAACGGAAAGGTACTGTACTTCGTGGTGAATGATTTACGCTTTTCTATCTGTGATTTTATTTTCCGGTATTCAATTCTTCACCATGTAATTAGAGGGGATATAGAGAGATGTGTTTCGTTGCATTTTCCTACTCTCTCTCTCTCTCTCTCTCTCTCTCTCTCTCTCTCTCTCTCTCTCAGTCACACACGCATTTACCGACAGAAGATAGTCCAAATGTTATCTTTTAAGGCCGGGAGGATAAACTCCCAAGTAGAAAGCATTTTTTGATGTAATCGCACGAAGTTCATTAGGAAAAGGCTTACATAATGCACAGATTATGTGGCCAACCCTCCCCCACCCCCACCCTTCATCATGCTATGTGCAACCCTTGCGCGCGCGCAGATTCGCAGTTACGTACGTGGCGTTGACGCACTCACACACACACACACACACACAGACACACACTGACTGAAACACTCGATTGAAGGTCATTTTGGCGATGCTACTTAGCAACAGCTTTTGGGTTGTTACTTTGTCCGTGGTCGGGGGACCTTTAAATACTAGCAGGCGGTGGTTCTTGTACGAATCTTTCCAAGTAGTTGTAGTACTAGCAATAGTAGTGGCAGGTTGCATAATCGCTCGCCTTGGTAACCGTTCGTGCAATAGAGATAGTTACCAGTATATATATATATATATATATATATATATATATATATATATATATATATATATATATATATTATAATGTTGATATTACAGCTCCAATAATATAATATATATACCAAGAGTACATAATGTAGTACCATGAAGCCGACTGACTAAAAACAATATGGCAACACCCTTATGTTGTTTTGAATTGAAATATATTTTATTTATTATAATACCTTGCTGGGGCTTTCTAATGTTTACTCATTACAAATACCGTGCAGGGGTTTTGCCTTATTAGAATTTACTTAATACAAGTACCTTTCTGGGGTCTTGCCTTAAAATATTTTACTTATTACAGATACATCTTGAGGTTTTCCCTTATGAGAATTTACTCATTGCAGGGGTTTTGCCTTATTATTCTGTTATTACGATATTTTACTTAATACAAGTACCTTTCTGGGGTCTTGCCTTATAATATTTTACTTATCACAAATACCTCCTGAGGTCTTGCCTTATAATATTCTACTTATTACGAGACCTCGCTGGGATTTTGCCTTGTGATATATTATACAAGATTGCCCTATCTCCTTGTAACGGTTTCGCCTTGCGCAAAATGGTTGAGGAGATGAATGAATAATAATGGGCTGGGCTTGGTCGACAATTCCGTCCCATTGTCCTTGCCAGTCTCTACAGAACTTTTGCACTTGTGCCATTTTAGTTTTATGTAAAAGAAAACTATCGCGCTGGCTTTGTCTGTCCGTCCGTACTTTATTCCGTCCGCGCTTTTTCTGTCCGCCCTCTGATCTTAAAAGCTACTGAGTCTAGAGGGCTGCAAATTGGTATGCTGATCATCCACCCTCCAATCATCGAACACGCCAAATTGCAGCCCTCTAGTCCTCATAGTTTTTATTTTATTTAAGATTAAAGTTAGCCATAATCTTGCTTCTGGCAGCGATATAGGACAGGCCACCACAGGCCCGTGATTAAAGTTTCATGGGCCGCGCCTCATACAGCATTATACCGAGACCACCGAAAGATGGATGGCCTTGATTATACGATGTACAGAAAAGTCGATTGCGCCTAAGAAACTTCGACTCATTTTTATTTGTTTCTTATGCGTGAGGATGTGCTTTGCTTCAAGGACATTTTTATATATATACATATATATATATATATATATATATATATATATATATATATATATATATATATATATTCTACATTCTAGAGTAGATCCTTTCATATTTTCGGTGGTAAAGGTTTTTGCATTTATTCTTTATTTTTTGTGGTCGTTTTAATTTTTATTCATAATTACCTTAACTGTACTGTTATAGATTGTTTTTTTTTACACTTTTTCATAAGTTTAAAGCATTTTTTTATCCTAGTGAAGGTTTTAGTTCATATATATATATATATATATATATATATATATATATATATATATATATATATTTCTGATGTTTTGACTTTGTCTGTTCGGATTTTTTTTATAATTTTGATTAAGTCCATTGGGATTTTTTATATAAATATCTTACATTGGTACCATATATAGAATATTGTTTTTTTTACATTTTTTCATACGTTTAAAACAATTTCTTTTTCGTCCTTGTGAAGGTTTGAATTCATGTGGTTTTTCATACCTGTATTTTTTTTTATTTGACTGATGTTTTAATTTAATCCATACAGATGTTTTTTATGAAAGTTTTTTCTTTATTTATAAAACTTTACATTTTAGTGCATTTTTGTGAAGGGTTTCGGAAACAGAGGTTGGTATTATTGAAACGCTTGTAGCTCGGTATTTCATAATGCATTTTATTTTTTCTTATTCATAAATAGTCTCATTGGTACTAGATGAATACAAGAAAAAAATGATTTCAGATTAAGAGAGAGAGAGAGAGAGAGAGAGAGAGAGAGAGAGAGATTTTGGTTTTTGTATGTTAAAACACAGCCGAGCATAAATTACTTCAGAGAGAGAGAGAGAGAGAGAGAGAGAGAGAGAGAATTTGGTTATTGTATGTTAAGAAAATATAGAAAAAATTATTTCAGATAAAGAGAGAGAGAGAGAGAGAGAGAGAGAGAGAGAGAGAGAGAGAGATTTTGGTTTTTGTATGTTAAAACACAGCCTGAGCATAAATTACTTCAGATTAGAGAGAGAGAGAGAGAGAGAGAGAGAGAGAGAGAGAATTTGGTTATTGTGTGTTAAGAAAAACAGAAAAAAATTATTTCAGAGAGAGAGAGAGAGAGAGAGAGAGAGAGAGAGAGAGAGAGTTTTGTATGTTAAGACAGAAAAATGACTTCAGATTGAGAGAGAGAGAGAGAGAGAGAGAGAGAGAGAAGAGAGAGAGAGAGGGAGAGAGAAAATTGTATGTTAAGAAGAATAGAAAAATGACTTCAGATTGAGAGAGAGAGAGAGAGAAGAGAGAGAGATAGAGAGAACTTGATTATTGTATATTAAGACACAGCTGAGCATAAATTACTTCAGATTAAGAGAGAGAGAGAGAGAGAGAGAGAGAGAGAAAGAGAGAGAGAGAGAGAGGATATGCATATACTGGAAGGAACTGACTTCAGGGATTTCAGGTTGAAGCAGAGGTGAACATTTCAATGACGGGGCAAGATTCCTACAGGAGGAACTGCTCTTGGGGAGGGGTAGGGGTGGGGAGCAGTTTAGGGAGGGTGGTTAAGAGGGGGTTGGGGAAGGGGAGAGGGGGATTGGGAGGGAGGGGCATTTGGTAGGATGAAGGTCTCTCACAGTTTCTCTGTACTAACACCATTCTCTCTCTCTCTCTCTCTCTCTCTCTCTCTCTCTCTCTCTCTCTCTCTCTCTCTCTGAAGTAAATTTTTGTCTGTTGTCTTATCATACATTAACCAAACTCTCTCTCTCTCTCTCTCTCTCTCTCTCTCTCTCTCTCTCTCTCTCACATATATATACATATATATAATATATATATACTCTGCATTTTTTCATCAGATTCTTGTTAAGGAATTCCCTCTCGTCTTCTGTTTTCCCTTATTCCCATAACACCCGCCTCTGGTTATCAAGAATTTTGGCCATAATTTTTGTTAGAAATTAACCTTTATGACCTGTAGGCCTATGACTGTATATGAGCATTGCGATGCCTGTCTTATATAAATATATATGTATAATATACATATATATGTATATACAGGCATATATATGTATATATGTATATATATACATATATATAGAGGTCTTCTGTTACTTACAAAAAGGTTGGAAGTAACAAAAGGAAAGAGGCTTCTCGAGTGGCACTAACTCCGGCAGAAGTTACAAGCGTCACCTCTCACTGAAGCTCCAAGTGCCATCTCTCTCTCTCTCTCTCTCTCTCTCTCTCTCTCTCTCTCCTACGGGTTGGTGGAGTGGTGGCGCCATAGAACTCGAGTGAGTTCTGACTCCAATCTTAAAACTTTGAAATGGCTCGACTTCGCTTGCCATTGTGCTGTTGTACAAGGACGAATTAGAATATTTAGGTCTCTCTCTCTCTCTCTCTCTCTCTCTCTCTCTCTCTCTCTCTCTCTCTCTTTTTCTCTCTCTCTCTCTCAATCTGAGGAATTTTTCTCTGCTGTCGTAACATACAGTAACTAATTCTCTCTCTCTCTCTCTCTTAATCTGAGGAATTTTCTCTGCTTTCATAACATACAGTCACCAAATTCTCTCTCTCTCTCTCTCTCTCTCTCTCTCTCTCTCTCTCTCTCTCTCTCTCTCTCTCTCTCTCTCTTACTCTGAGGAATTTCTCTCTGCTCTCATAACATACAGTAACCAAATTTTTTTTTCTCTCTCTCTCTCTCTCTCTCTCTCTCTCTCTCTCTCTCTCTCTCTCTCTCTCTCTCTCTCTCTCCTCATAGCCCCAGAACTTGCGTTAGATCCAGATTCCCAGTTCACGAGAACAGGTCAGAAAATGATGTCTAAAACTACATGGAGTTCATCTCCCAAATAATAATAATAATAATAATAATAATAATAATAGAGTGGAGAGAGAATTAATATCTCAAACCAAACTGGGCTCGGGGTGGAGAGCTGAAGAAATGACTCATGTGTTTATTGAGATACGAGGCTCCATCTTATCTGCTGTTCTGTCAGATGATTGCGTATCATGTCATCTCCGCTAGGTGAGTGCAGGGGGAAATGGAGTGACATACGTGTTGTTAAGGACACGTATTTGCTGACGTGTATACTACCGGCAATAGTACCATCCTGAAGCTCACTGACAGTAACGTAAAATTCCCTGGTGCAGACTACATTATCCTAAATGCAACTCATTAAGTAGGCAGATGATGTCTTTTTCCACTAGATTTATAAAAAAAAGAGTCGGTTTTACTCGTTATTATTCTTATAAAAAAATTTGAATAAGATTTTATAGGACTAACTGACGATAACGTAAAATTCTCCAGTTGAGACTACGTTATCCTAAGTGCAACTCATTAAGAAGGCAGATGACGTATTTCTCAAATAGATTTTTAAGAAGAGTCGGTTTTACTCGTTATTATTCTTATGAAAAAAATTTGAATAAGATTTTATAGGCCCCTCTGGCAACAACGTAAAATTCTCCAATTCAGACTACATTATCCTAAATGCAACTCATTAAGTAGGCAGATGATGTGTTTCTC
Source organism: Macrobrachium rosenbergii (assembly GCF_040412425.1). NCBI lineage: Eukaryota > Metazoa > Arthropoda > Malacostraca > Decapoda > Palaemonidae > Macrobrachium > Macrobrachium rosenbergii. Next base: position 3,078,515 of record NC_089750.1, on the reverse strand, counting down.
AAATAGATATATATATAAAAAAGTCTGTGTTACTCGTTATTTTTTCATAGAAAAAATTTGAATAAGATTTTATAAGACTAACTGACTATAACGTAAAATTCTCCAGTTGAGACTACGTTATCGTAAATGCAACTCATTAAGTAGACAGATGGTGTATTTCTCAAATGGATTTTTAAGAAGAGTTGGTTTACTCATCATGTTTGTATAAATCTTATTCCAACTTTTATTCATAAAAACATGAGTAAACCAACTCTTCTTAAAAATCTATTTGAGAAATACGCCATCTGTCTACTTAATGAGTTGCATTGACGATAATGCAGTCATCTTTAACCATTCACCGAACGGTAGCTGGAATTAGTAGCCTACTTTCCACGAAATCTTCGAGTGTCCCCAGTTTTGGTAAAAATGAAATTTACCAATTTCTTAGCAAATTACCTAAAATTGGGGACATCAGAGTTAGCCGTTAGGTGGCCAGTAAGAGAAGTATGTGAGCTGATAGTGAAAATAGTGAGTTGGTACTAGGTTTTCTCGGGAGTACTAGATGGGTGGTTTAGTACTAGGATGGGAGTGGTATAGAGTTGGGTTTGGAGAGGTCTGTAGATGGGGGAGGGATGGTAAGTGCTGTGTTGTTGAACGGGCAAGTGCTATATGGGATGTTGGTACTATACACTTTTCTGTCTGAAAATGGTCAAAGCTTCAGTCTATATACGGACTCTGAGGAGCCAGACTGTCAGCGTTTCCGTCCCATATTCCTCACCAATCCTTTCAGTATTCTCCTCTCTCTCTCTCTCTCTCTCCCTGAATGACGTGTACTGTTCCCCGATATCCATTCATTATACAAATGATTCCATATGACAGTCAGTCAATCCCTTTAATCCCCCAGACGAAATGGGGTGTTGCATACAGATAAATAGCAATCCAAAGGTCGTTGCTACATTCTTACTTCAACTGCTGGGTTGTAAATGAACGGTTGTGTAGAAAACTGTCACTACATTAGCTGGGTCACACACCTATCCAGCATTCCCTAGGGATTCCTGTTCTCTTTCGAAGAATATATATATATATATATATATATATATATATATATATATATATATATATATATATATATATATATATATATATATATATATATATATATGTACACACAGAAGTAATCAACACACAATCACGTGTGGAACAGATTTAAATTTCTGACTCACATTGGGATCGAACCCAAATCTTTCAGTTGAAAGGCAAAGCCGCTGTGTGGTTCAGTTGTTAGTGCCCTTGTCCCTTCAAATGAAAGACCTGGATTCGATCCCGGTGTGTGTCAGAAACATATATGTATATATATATAATATATATACAGACAGATAAAAAAATTGTAACCTTACAATGGAAAGTTATTTCCGGATAGGGTAAATGACTTCTTCCTTCGTTTCGTATTTTAGATTATTACTTATTTTTATTAATTATTTCCTGTGTCATTCAGTCCACCTTTGATTTCTTCGAAGACGATAAAATTTGAACAAAACTGTTGGTGCATCGCAAAGTAGACTCTGGTGGCATTTGGCAACTATCTTCTAAAACCAGTCACCAAGACTTCTTACGTAGTCTCTCTAAGACTTTTAAAAAGTAATAATAACATGACCACTGAACAGATTTGAACCGTCGTTATAAGGACTTATGAACCGTTTGCAATTCATTAAAATTGTTAAGTGGTTTTACTTTTGTTTAAATATTCCGGGTCGCGTTCATCAGCCTAGCACGTGACCTTGACTTTTTTTATAGGTTTCTTTAAGACCGCACGTAGCCATGACGATTGCGCAAATTAGCACTGTTGTTATAATATTCATTCGCTTCGTTTGAAGTGTTTCAGTATTTTAGTAGATATCATTACTTTATATATATATATATATATATATATATATATATATATATATATATATATATATATATATATATATATATATATATATATATATATAATATATTATATATATAATAATATATTCTTTCCGTTTGGTCAGAGATTAGGCTTACATTCATTTTTAAAAGTCCTTTAGACGTTGTATTTAGATACACCTTCTTAAGCAGATCTCATATACTCGAGGTCCACACCAGGACCTCTCAATGACTTCCTCATTACTGCCTTCCACATTACCAGTTTCGTTGACCACAGTTTATGTTACGCCAGATTATAGTATCGAATTAATTGTTTTTCGGCTACAGGCTTAGTCCCCGTATGGGGATAGTACCGTCAGTGCGCCTCATGCGGTGCGCTGTAGGCATGCTTCAGGTTCTTTGCAGCGTGCCTTCGGCCCCTAGCTGTAACCCCTTTCGTTCCTTTTACTGTACCTCCTTCCATATTCTCTTTCTTCCAGCTTACTTTCCACCATCTGCTAACAATTTATTCTTGCAACTGCGAGGTTTTCCTCCTGTTACACCTTTCAGACCTCTTACTGTCAGTTTTCCTTTCAGCGCTGAATGACCTCATAGGTCCCAGTGCTTGGCCTTAGGCCTAAATTCTATATTAAGGTTCAGTTCTATAGGCTTAGTGTATGAAATATATAGGTCTATGGAAAGTAGAAAATGGTATTGATGAACCGTGTTTGACTTTATACCAGTTGATTGATTGGTTAAGTTCCCTGGCATCTTGACATAGTGGCTATTGACGCCATATGACTTATTTGAAGGTTTCAATAGTCTTATGGTTTAGATAAACGTGGTATTGTTGTGTTTCTGAATCGGCCAATCGCACAAATAAATATTTTCTTTTCCTTGTTAGCGCAGTTTACGAATAGCAATTCTCCTTTAAGGTTTTGCTGTTTGTAACTTTGTGCTGTGTCAAATAAATGAGCATCGTGTTACTTCGTGAAAAGGATTAAACCGTTAATTAACTGGTAAGGTGATATTATCTTTTACTCTGATATTTTTATCATTCTTAGTAGTAATGGTACTTGTACTAGTCCTAGTACTAGTACCAGGGCTCTAATCCTAGTACTATTATTATTATTATTATTATTATTATTATTATTATTATTATTATTATTATTATTTAGATGAACCTTAGAACCTTATTCATATGGAAGATTTAGATGAACCTTAGGAATATGGCGGAACCTTATTCACTATGGAGCTTCAGACTGTCATTCGATGGGCCGGAGTTCAAACCTGATGAAGACTTGAATTTATTTCTGGTGATAGAAATTCATTTTCGCTATAATGTGGTTCGGATCCCACAATAGCTGTAGGTGTTGCTAAGTCAAATGGTTCTAGCCACGTAAAATAAAGAGAAGTTAATCAAAGTGGAGAACTTTTTTTAAAGAGAAATATAAAAAAAAATCACTTACGAAAAAGAAAAAAGAATAAAATAATACATAGATAAAAAAATATTAAAATGCGAGGAGAACAGCAATAATGGTAGAATGACCAATAAACTATTTAAATAACAAACATACAAACAAAACTGGTGAACACATACACAAACAACCAGCCGGCAATTGAAACAAACAGACCCGAAACGCGTTTTCCGTTCGTATGTAAATGAGGGTCCTTCAAATCGCACGGGACGGGGCCTGTTTTTCATGTTCCGTTCAAAATACGGTAATTCAATTATCGTCCTGTACGGAGAGGTTCTGTGAGCTAAGGGCCGAGGGCGTATGGAAAGCCCCTTAGGCCTGTGTAATTGATTTAGCGCCATTGTGAAAGATCTCTCTTGATGTATGTAAAGGGTTGGGATGGTTTGTGTCGGAAGTTGGGGTGGAAGTGTGTGGAAATTTATTATTATTTATTATTATTATTATTATTATTATTATGTTTTATTTAATTGCATGTCACATTTTGGTTTAGCATTGGTCGACGTTGCCTGATTGAGATAGAGAGAGAGAGAAAGAGAAAGAGAGAGAATGAAAATCATAATATCTCCCACTCCAAGAGCATTGGCATATGGAAAAGAGAGAGAGAGAGAGAGAGAGAGAGAGAGAGAGAGAGAGAGAGAGAGAGAGAGAGAGAGAGAGTGAGATAGAGAGAGAGTGAGATAGAGAGAGAGAGAGATAAAATTATTATATCCTACTCCAAGAGCGTTGGCAGAAGAGAGAGAGAGAGAGAGAGAGAGAGAGAGAGAGAGAGAGAGATGAAAATCATAATATCTCCCACTCTAGGATCAATGGCAAATGAGAGAGAGAGAGAGAGAGAGAGAGAGAGAATGGAGTCAAAATATCTCCCACTCCAAGAACATTGGAAAGTGAGAGAGAGAGAGAGAGAGAGAGAGAGAGAGAGAGAGAGAGAGAGAGAGAGAGAGAAAATCATATCTCCCACTCCAAGAGCATTGGCAAATGGGAGAGAGAGAGAGAGAGAGAGAGAGAGAGAGAGAGAGAGAGAGAGAATGAGTCGTTGTCTGGAGCAAGATCGTCCTTGAATTCCTCTGCTCTGGTTCCTGAACCAGTCAGAGAAAGGCCTCATAATCGCGGCGGATTTCGTTTCAGAGGGTATTGGGTTTTCCTTTCTTTGATTAGCTGCTGAAATCAAGAGTGGAAGGGGGAGTCTCTTGAGCCAGTGTGGGGGAATGTGGGAATAGGATAATACATGAATAAATTAAAATTTTATTGCTAATTTCAACTTCTTTTGGGTCTTGCAGTCTTCTGCTCTGTAAGAGGGTGGTCTGAGATTTCCTTTAGGTTACCACCACACTGTTTCTTTAACCTGAGTCTTGAACGTTGCCCCTCCCATCGGCGTCTGCAGTGAAAAATGAAGCAGTGGGATTTTAAAACATTTATATACTCGTATATATTATATATTTATAATATATATGCTTACTGAGCATGCGCCAGCATTCGTCCAGGCGCCCTTGGCAACATTTCACTTCAGAAAGTAGGCCATTTTCATCACTTCTCCCAAACGAAGAAATGTTGCACAGACCTCCCTTCTCATTTCAGCATTTTCCGATTGATAGTGAGAGTCGAGACACTATTTTTTAATGATAGTGAGACTCCAAACACAATTTTTTAATGATAGTGAGTCGAGACACCATTTTTTAATGATAGTGAGAGTCCAGAAGCTATTTTTTAATGATAGTGAGAGACCAGACACCATTTTTTAATGATAGTGAGAGTCCAGACACCATTTTTTAATGATAGTGAGAGTCAAGACACTCTTTTAATGATAGTGAGAGTCCAGACACCATTTTTTAATGAAAGTGAGAGTCCAGACACTATTTTTTTAATGATAGTGAGAGTCCAGACACTATTTTTTAATGATAGTGAGTCCAGACACTATTTTTAATGTTAGGAGAGTCCAGACACTATTTTTAATGTTAGGAGAGTCCAGACACCATTTTTTAATGATAGTGAGAGTCAAGACACTTTTTTAATGATAGTGAGAGTCCAGACACCATTTTTTAATGAAAGTGAGAGTCCAGACACTATTTTTTAATGATAGTGAGAGTCCAGACACTATTTTTTTTAATGATAGTGAGAGTCCAGACACTATTTTTAATGTTAGGGAGAGTCCAGACACTATTTTTTAATGATAGTGAGAGTCCTGACACTATTTTTTAATGGTAGTGAGTCGAGACACCATTTTTTAATGATAGTGAGAGTCCAGACACTATTTTTTAATGATAGTGAGAGTCCAGACACTATATTTTAATGATAGTGAGACTCCAGACACAATATTTTAACGATAATGAGACTCCCGACACTATATTTTAATGATAGTGAGAGTCGAGATACTATTTTTTAATGATAGTGAGAGTCCAGACACTATATTTTAATGATAGTGAGAGTCGAGACACTATATTTTAGCGATAGTGAGACACCAACAGTATTTTTTAATGATAGTGAGAGTCCAGACACTATATTTTAATGATAGTGAGAGTCGAGACACTATATTTTAACGATAGTGAGACTCCAGACACTATTTTTCAATGATAGTGAGAGTCCCGACACTATGCTTCCATTTTAATCGTGCATTGGATAATCGCCGTCAGTCGCTACTCGCTTTTATCGACGTCAGAATCAGCTGCTGCGATTACGCAATGATAAGAGGGGCTTATCGCCCTGTCCTATTAATAAATAGTTAGAGAGTCGATAAAGATTTGTAGAATTGAAATGGCTGAAAGGTTTCTTTCTGTGACACGGTCTTGAATAGCAGAGTCCGGTAAAACAGATTTTTGAATAACTTTGCAATATAGTTTTCTCATATTTCTATGAGGCAGATTTTTGTATAAGAGATTCTGCAAAACAAGTAAAAATAAAAATAAAAGACAGAGTTCTACAAGGAATAATTTCACGAAGGAATTCTGCAAGACAGACTTTAGAATGTAAGACAAAATTTTTAATAAGAGAATTCTCGAAGGAAAAAAAAAAAAAAAGAATTCTACAAGAAAGAATTTCACGAAGGAATTCTGTAAGACAGATTTTTGAATAAGAGAATTCTGCAAAACAGGTTAAAAAAAAAAAAAAACAGAACTCTATAAGACAGAACTTCACGAAGGAATTCTATAAAACGGATTTTTGAATAAGAGATTCTGCAAAACAAGAAAAGAAAAACTGAATTCTACAAGAAAGAATTTCACGAGGGAATTCTACAAGACAG
>NC_089750.1:3034436-3066936 GCF_040412425.1 Macrobrachium rosenbergii | reverse complement strand
ATCTCGGTCCAATTTACGATACTATTCAATCAATAGAGTTAAAACATTATAGCAGCCCATTTCTACAACCCCCCCCCCGCCATCCTCGTTAATTATTACATGAATACTGTATTTCATTACAGGTAAGTTAATCATTACTGTTCAATATATTTCGAAATATTATTGTTCTGAGATCTGTTGTATTGGACATCAAGAATATTGCATTAAAATTTGTGCATGTCTCAAAATGTTAGAAAGCATATTGTAAACCAGTGGTTCTTATCCTTTATATTACCACGCCCCCTCTGAGAGTTGGTCCTTCTCTCTACGCCCCCCCCCCGCCCCTTACATCTATGAGTAAAATTCCCTCCCAGATTTAGGGAATGAAAAATAAAGAGAAAGATAAGGGGTGTTTTTATTCTTTTAGGAATGATTTAGTAAGATACAATCAGCTCAGTGGTCTGGTTAAACTCGGGTATACTTAACTCTGACACCGCTTCTTAGCGACTTTCGTTGAGAGAATAACGAATATAATTAGAGAATTTTTTATTTTTCCTAGGGCTCGCACCCACCTTGGAAATTGCTGACGCCCCCCAGGTTCAGAACAGTACTTAGAGAGAATTGGTAAATGAAGACTACCATAAGAAAGTAATTATGCCTAATTTGGAAAGATTGTTCTTCAAAAAAAGGACTTAACGGTGAAAGCAGCTGCCAAGTCAATAAGCATAAGCCTAGCGCTTGCGTGACCAAGATCTTACCCTTTGTTACAATCCCTATAAACAATTATTTCCTTGGCATAATGACTCGATAACTTTTACCACACAGTAATAATTTTAATTTAAGTAGAACAAGATTAAATTATAGCGTCTTGCCAAATGATTAGTTTGAGGGCATAGGCCTAGCCTGAGCTATCAGACTACTTATTCTTGCTATTAACAATCTATGGGACATGGTTCGATGAAAACGTTCATTTTAAGGCAAGATTTGTTGCACATGAAAGAGATTAAACTATTTTTCACTTCGAATAGAGTAAGAGAAGATATTAACACCTTTAAATATTCTTAACCTCTATTTATGGTATTGCCACATCTGCCTAAAATTACGTTGGTGAGTGATTGACAGATGAATTAGATTGTATGGTAATTTTTTTTTATACTATACTGAGGGATATATAACCTGCTTACGTTGACTGAGGCCGGCCACCATGCTGGTACTAGAAATCAGAGCCTACCTGGCACAGGGGACACGTCCTGGGATTCATATCGAATGCTTTTGTGACTATTTTTTTCTCTTCGCTTTTTGACTTGCGATTTTTCAGTACCACAGTTATATAGACAATTAAAAATTTTTGAAGATGATCCACAAACATTAGCTATAATATTTCAATTTCAGTTGAATTTAACATAAAATTCCTAATGCGAAAAAATTAATGAAATAAAAGTGCCGAGTGATCTTTGAGTTCCTTGTATAATTAGGTTTCCTTTTCTCAGCAATTCATTTTAGTTATCTTTGAGTTGCTCAGCTTTCGCGAGCAAACGCTAATGTTGTCGTTATTATTCATATATATATATATATATATATATATATATATATATATATATATATATATATATATATATATATAAATAATATATGTCATATATATATAGTATATATATATATATATATATATATATATATATATATATATATATAAAAGAGGTAATAGTAAATAGATTAATATATCGTTTACTGATAAATATAAAAACAGATAAACCAGGACCAGTAACTGCAATAATGATCACTATCAGTATTATAACTATTACCTCTTTTCACACTGGAAATGTGTAACTATTTTATACCAACCAGCACATAACTAATCTTCGTTAACGATTTTGCAATTTCAAAACTGAAGTCGCCATAATAAAACTATAAGAAATGTTAACTCAAAAAGCATATTTACTTTTGATAAGACATTAAGCTGACGAGCACAAACTTATGAGTAAAAAAATTCCTGTATCCTTCGCCTACCTGTGAAATGTTATTGCTTTCTCCGGAAGAATAATAAGCTACACAACCTGCCATTAAAGTAATGAACTAGAAAATAATCACAGAACACACACTAATCGGCTATTTGATATACACTGTTTCGGGGTTTATTACATAGAGCATTATTGTGATCAGGACAGTGGAAAAATCACAATCGCACTAAGCCCCTGTTTAACATGCGTGGTTAAAAGACTTTCAAGATGGCCGCAGTGCTCTGCAGCGCCGCCCTGGTGGAAGACCACCGAACTACTATAGGCAACCACATCAATCCAAAAAAATCATATAGATATTATTCAAGTGATCCATCTCGAAGACCTCCCTTCCCCCACCCTTCACCCGTTGGTCGGTGGGCCTAGGGTGTTGGCCCCTGGGTGTGTCACGGAAACTTCTTCCCTTTTTCTTCTCTCTTCTCTCCGTGGCTTGAAAATGACCTGTATTATAATGTGGCTAACACGGTTATCGAGATTTTACTTACTCGCGTAATGGAATCATCTTCCTTGGAAAGGGAAAGATTGTTGAAGTCTGTAAGGATACACACACATGTATATACATATATGTGCACATATACATACATACATATATATATATATATATATATATATATATATATATATATATATATATATATATATAAATATATATATACATATATATATAGTATATATGTGTGTGTGTGCTTCCATGATATTTTCCTTCCTAAGGGAGATGATTCAGTAAATATATATGGTAGAGGCAATGTCCCATACTAGCGTTCTTCGTTCTTCGTTGGACGAGTCGGTATAGTTCTCGGCTAGCACTCTGCTGGGGCCCGAGTTCGAGTCTCCGGCCGGCCCATGAAGAGTTAGAGGAATTTATTTCTGGTGATAGAAATTCATTTCTCGGTATAATGTGATTCGGATTCCACAGTAAGCTGTAGGTCACGTTGCTAGGTAACCAGTTGGTTCTTAGCCACGTAAAATAAGTCTAATCCTTCGGGCCAGCCCTAGGAGAGCTGTTAATCAGCTCAGTGGTCTGGTTAAACTAAGGTATACTTAACTAAGTCTAGCACTAACATGCTCACCTGGGTACACAAGGAATTTCCCGCCGGACTATTACTGCAGAGATTTGTAATCCCCATAGACGTTTGGGGATTACAGTTGAGCTGTTTATACTTAGTTTTTAACGATTTTTGAATACTTATTTTTTTTATCAGTTTTGCTTATTTTTAAAACGTGTTATTAATACATATAACCAATATGTACTTGTTTTAAAGAATTGATAAGAAAATTTTGGCAAAATAAAAATTATAAAAACCTTTAAACCATCTATGCATATATTTATACAGTTGCGTTAACCCAGCATGTAAATGCTCTCTATAACTTCACTGATCCAATATATAATTATTTTAATCATATATACTTATTTCTAACGTTTTACGAATACATTTCAATGACATGATGTTATGTTGGTGAATGTTATACATTTGACCAGTATCTACTTGCGTATTTATTGTGCAGTGATATTTTTGCAATTTGTATTTTACTGTTACGAAAACCAAGCAAGTAGAATTACTCGTGTTTACACACTGATTCTAAAGTGAATATTACGGTGGAGTAAGCACATTCAGTGAATGAGAAAGTATCATGTTTGCGGTATGTAAATATACACCTTATATAATTCCTCGTTCTTGGTTCTAAGTGTTACACACTTATATGCAGTATATATATGTATATTATATGTATACATGTATGTATGTATATTTATATATGTATATATAAATAAATAAATTATATATATGTATATATAAGTAAATAAATTATATATATATAAATAAATAAATATAGATACATATATATATGTATATGTATTTATATATATACTGTACTGTATATGTATGTATGTATGTGTGTATGTATGTATGTATCCACACAAGGGGGACGTGTTCATGTCCTCACGCCTATAACTGCGTAGGCATGTTAGGTCGAAGGGTCAAGAAGTGGGAGTGTGGGCGCATGCGCAGTCAGGTGAATGACTTTTGAAAGGTAACGACCCTTGCTTCTTCTTCTTCTTCTTCTTCTTCTTCTTCTTCTTCTTCTTCTTCTTCTTCCAGCCTGTATATTTATTTATTTGCTTGTTTTTTTTTTTTTGTTATAGTTGCTCCTCCTTCGAGGAATGGTCGCGTGCTTGAGCAATCTATCAGTTTGCGTGAAGGAGCAATATTGCTTATTTAAATTTTCCTTCGTGGGTTCGTTTCTTGTTGTTGGTTTGGCTGGCGGAATTCCGTTCTGCTCGTGTTCATTGGAGGGGAAACGCCTTGGGTCGGAAAGTGTGTTAAACAGTTATGTAGCCTTGTCTTACTTGGTATTCTTTTTATAATATTGTTAGTGTATATTTTTGCGATTCTCTGAAATTAAGATAACGAAATAATGAGAGAATTTTGACTGGTTTTAATGTTTGCAAATACGTTTTATTTATTTAGTGTACGTGTGAAGCAAGACATATTTTGTCAGTCATACTGCCTATTTATAATATATATACATATATATATATATATATATATATATATATATATATATATATATATATATATATATATATATAGATATAGATATAGATATAGATATATATATATATATATATATATATATATATATATATATATATATATAGATATATATATATATATATATACATACTATATATATATATATATATATATATATATATATATATATATATATATATATATATATATTTGCGTTCATTTTCGTTAAATATAGAAAAAATTTTATTAAAAAGGCATAAATCGGTACTGAAACATTATCTTCTGCAACGGTACATGCATTCAATTAATTTTTATGTAATTCACCCTTTGTACGATTTATAATTTTTTTTAATACTTACAACAACTGTCAATATTTCAACCGAAAAAATAAAATTTGCAGCGACATTTCTCAAAATTCCAAGACAAATTTTATAGTTTAAAAAATCGGATATTGAGGCAATTTGCTAATCTACGAAATAAAAACAAGTAAAATATGCGCCGAATTTTCTTCGGAGCAATCGAGTTTTCTGTACAGCCGCTACAGCGCACAATCAAGGCCATCGCAAATAGATCTATCTTTCGGTGGTCTCGGTATAATGCTGTAAGAGCCAAGGCCCATGAAACTTTAACCACTGCCCTCTGGTGGCCTATCCTATAGCGTTGCCAGAAGTACGATTATGGCTAACTTTAAGCTTAAGTAAAATGAGAACTCCTGAGGCTAGAGGGCTGCAATTTGGTATGTTTGATGATTGGAGGGTGGATGATCGACATACTAATTTGCAGCCCTCTAGCCTCAGTAGTTTTTAAGATCTGAGGCGGACAGAAAAAGTGCGGACAGAAAAAAGTGCGGTCGGATAGACAAAGCCGGCACAATAATTTTCTTTTACAGAAAACAAAAAAATGAATGTCGCAGAAAACTAAGTAACAAAAAAAAAAAAGAAAAAAAAATTGACAGTCAGCCTGCGGGTATGACAGATTCCAGGGAGGTCACTCTACCCATTGCTAATGACCTTGTGATGCCAACAGGTGTTTCCACACAGGCACCGTGAATATCGTAAACAACGAGTACCCTTCTGGAATACAGAGTCTTATTCAGCTTCCACAGGTAGGTTGGGCAATCTGGAGGACTGTAGGATGCTGTATTTTGTAGGATACTGTATTTTGTAGGATACTGTGTTTTGTAGGATACTGATTTGTAGGATATTGAATTTTGTAGGATGCTGCATTTTGTAGGATACTGAATTTACTAGAATACTATATTCTGTAGGATACTGCATTTTTGTAGGATACTGAATTTAGTAGAGTGCTACTTTTGTAGGATATCGTATTTAGTAGGATCCTGCATTTTGTAGGATATCGTATTTAGTAGAATACTGCATTTTGTAGGATACTGTATTTTGTAGAATATAGAATTTTGTAGGACTGCATTCTGAAGGATGGGTGAGCGGGTTCCGTTCTTACCACTCTGTTGGTTGCGAGTTGAAGGCCAGTGAAGAACAAGAGGAATTTGTTTCTGGTGATAGAAATTATTTCTCGCATTAGGTCCCGTTGCTAGGTAACCAATTGGTTCTTAGCCACGTAAAAGTAAATCTAATCCTTCGGGCCATTAGGAGAGCTGTTAATCAGCTCAGTGGTCTGGTTAAACTAAGATATACTTAACTTAACTACATTCTGAAGGATACTCATTCTGAAGGATACTACATTCTGAAGGATACTCATTCTGAAGGATACTGCATTCTGTAGGATACTGCATTCGGAAGGATACTGCATTCTGTAGAATACTGCATTCGGAAGGATACTCATTCTGTAGGATACCGCATTCTGTAGGATACTGCATTCTGTAGAATACTGCATTCGGAAGGATACTCATTCTGAAGGATACTGCATTCTGAGGGATACTGCATTCTGTAGGATACTGCATTTACTAGGATGCTGCATTTTGTTGGGTACAGCATTTCGTAGGATACTCGCTTTGTAGAATACTACATTTTGTAGACATTGGTGATGTACGATGCTTCTGGTAAAAACAATGTTAAAGGAGAGATCTCATAAGATGTTGCCGGGAAAACGTGATGTGTTTAAGTGATGTTGAGGTGAAATAATACTTACAGTGATGTTATTAATGGAAGAAAAATATTCCGAGAACCTTTTTAGTTTTCTGCAAAAGAAAACTTTTGTGCCGGCTTTGTCTGTCCGCCCTCAGATCTTAAAAACTACTGAGGCTAGAGGGCTGCAAATTGGTATGCTGATCATCCACCGACCAATCATCAAACATACCAAATTGTAGCCCTCTAGCCTCGGTAGTTTTTATTTTATTTAAGGTTAAAGTTAGCTATAATAGTGCTTCTGGCAACGCAACAACACAGGCCGCCACGGCAGGCTGAGAGTTTCATGGGCCGCGGAGCTTATAGCATTATACCGAGACCACAGAAAGATAGATCTATTTTCGGTGGCCTTGATTATACGTTGTAGCGGGTGTACAGAAAACTCGATTGCGCCTAAGAAAAAGTGATGTTAAAAGGAAAAATTATGTTATGAAAAGGTTATGAAGTGACGTTGAAGTGTAAAACTGTGCTGTGTCAGGTGATGTTGAAGAAAAAGGTGATACAGTAAGTAACTTTTCAAGTGATGTTGAGTAACTTTGAGTAAGTTTAAGTGATGTTTGTAATTTGGAGTACGTTTATAAGTGATGTTTAGTAGCTGTAAGTGATGTTTAGTGACTTGGATTAACTTTGTAAGTGATGTTGAGTAACTCTGAGTAACTTTATAAGTGATGTTTAGTGACTGTAAGTGATGTTTAGTGACTTGGATTAACTTTATAAGTGATGTTTAGTGACTGTAAGTGATGTTTAGTGACTTGGGTTAACTTTATAAGTGATGTTTAGTGACTGTAAGTGATGTTTAGTGACTTGGATTAACTTTATAAGTGATGTTTAGTGACTGTAAGTGATGTTCAGTGACTTGCATTAACTTTATAAGTGATGTTTAGTGACTTATTCACTTTATAAGTGATGTAAGTGACTATAAGTGATATTTAATGACTTGGAGTAACTTTGTAAGTGATGTTTAGTGACTGTAGTGATGTTTAGTGACTTCGATTAACTTTATAAGTGATGTTTAGTGACTTGGAGTAACTTTGTAAGTGATGTTTAGTGACTGTAGGTGATGTTCAGTGACTTGGATTAACTTTATAAGTGATGTTTAGTGACTGTAAGTGATGTTTAGTGACTTGGAGTAACTTTGTAAGTGATGTTTAGTAGTTGAGTAACTTTATAAGTGATGTTGAACAGAAAGCTGGATGAGTAACTTCATAAATGATGTTGAACAGAAAGCTGGATGAGTAACTTCATAAATGATGTTGAACAGAAAGCTGGATGAGTAACTTTATAAGTGATGTTGAGCAGACGACTGAATTAATCGATGAACACTATTACGTGATGTTGAAGTGAATAACATCTATAAGCGAAGCTGAAGACGATTCATAATAAGATGTTGAATTGAAAACTGAAGTAATCGATCGCCATTACGTGACGAAGAAGTGAATAACATCTCTATAAGCGATGTTGAGGAAGTGATGTTGAGGAAGCGATGTTGGGGATGATTCATGATAACACACGCGGATAGAAAACAAATGAGCGCAGGTTCACTTAAGCATCTTGGCAGAGTGCTTATTAAACCACATTTACCGGATGTGGGTTTCGAATTATTTTTTTTTATTTCTTTTTTTTTTTATTTGCAGCGACCGAAAGCCTTTCCTTCGCTTTCATTATAATGCTCGTCTGGTTTCTTCTTAACGGTCTGTCATAATCGAGTTCTCTCTCTCTCTCTCTCTCTCTCTCTCTCTCTCTCTCTCTCTCTCTCTCTCTCTCTCACACAGTTGCTTAATCTGAGGTCATTTCTTCTTTGCTTTCTTAACAAGCAATAACCAGATTCTCTCTCTCTCTCTCTCTCTCTCTCTCTCTCTCTCTCTCTCTCTCTCTCTCTCTCTCTCTCTCAGTTCTTAATCTCTTCTTGTGCAATAAAGTGTTTTTCTCAGTTTTCTTAAAAGGCAGTAATGAAATTCTCTCTCTCTCTCTCTCTCTCTCTCTCTCTCTCTTAGTGTGAAGTGTTTTTCTCAGTTTTCTCTCTCTCTCTCTCTCTCTCTCTCTCTCTATTTTCTTAAAAAGTATTAAGCAAATTCTCTCTCTTTCTTAATGTGAAGTATTTTTCTTAGTTTTCTTAACAAACAGTAATATTCTTTCTCTCTTAGTGCTGAAATTTTTTATTCTCTCTCTCTCTCTCTCTCTCTCTCTCTCTCTCTCTCTCTCTCTCTCTCTCTCTCTCTCTCTCTCTCTCACATATTCTTTCTCTCTTAGTGCTAAATATTTTTCTCAGTTTTCTTAACAAGCAGGAATGAAATTCTCTCTCTCTCTCTCTCTCTCTCTCTCTCTCTCTCTCTCTCTCTCTCTCTCTCTCTCTCTCTCTCTCTCACACACACATATTCTTTGTGTGTGCTAAATATTTTCTCAGTTTTCTTAATATTCTCTCTCTCTCTCTCTCTCTCTCTCTCTCTCTCTCTCTCTCTCTCTCTCTCTCTCTCTCACACACACACACACACACACACATGTTCTTTCTCTCTTATATATATACAGGAAATATATATATATATATATATATATATATATATATATATATATATATATAACTGAATTATAAAAATATATTATTATTACTATTTTTATTATTTATTGTTATTATTATTATTATTATTATTATTATTATTATTATTATTATTATTATTATTATTATTATTATCACATGCACCACAGCTGATCAGGCCTTTTCAAACAAGCCAGACCTTCCTTGTTCAAGGAATCGTGACCGATAACTTTTGGATATCTCTGTACGATAACTACGATAACTCACTGATTAAATATTCCGTAGCCGCCGACCCAGCCGCAAACAATCGGCTGCGTTCTTCGAATTGACGTATCTACTTGACGTATCTTCACATATCTACTTATCTACTTAACATCACTGGAAAGCAGTGTTCGTTTATGTACAATTATTGTCACGGGATCGGTGGCGCAGATTCGGAGAAATATTACAGAGAAAAATGGAATTGTCAATTAGCTTCACGGTGTGTACGATAATTTGCTTGTTTCGTGTGTGTGTGTGAGGAGTTTGAGAGAGAGAGAGAGAGAGAGAGAGAGATTTCTTAGGGACAGAGGAGAAGAGAGACATTCTGAGAGAGAGAGAGAGAGAGAGAGAGAGAGAGAGAGGAATTTTCTTAGGGACAGAGGAGGAAGGAGGAACATTCTGGGAGAGAGAGAGAGAGAGAGAGAGAGAGAGAGAGAGGAGAGAGATCTTCTTAGAGACAGTATATTCTTAGAAACTAGGGAAGGAGGAACATTCTTTGAGAGAGAGAGAGAGAGAGAGAGAGAGAGAAAGAGAAGAGAAATTCTTAGAGAGAGAGAGAGAGACATTGGCGTGGCTTAAGATCACTGAGAAATGGGCCCAGGATCATCTGTAGGCCTATAGTAGGATGCCTGGTAGGCCCAAATCCTGGCCGTAGGCCTCGCCCGGCCTATAAGGTTATAGGGATAAGATAAGTCCAAAGGACAGCCCTGAGTGTGAGTTTGTTTTGAGGTTGACACGAAAAGAGAGAGAGAGAGAGAGAGAGGGTTATTACTAAATAAAATTTATAGGCCGTTCGGATTTATTTCTGTTGGTAAGTTGATGATAATTTGGACCTTCTTTCCATTCCGTTTGAATCTGAAAATATAATCGGCAAAAAAGTTATATAATCCCTAATGAGAATTCTCTCTCTCTCTCTCTCTCTCTCTCTCTCTCTCTCTCTCTCTCTCTCTCTCTCTTTCACACACAGACACACACACACACACACACACATTTCTGTCTCTCTCTCTAGATATCTCTCTCTCTCTCTCTCTAATCATATTCCTGTCCCATTCCTCTATTGCTCTCTAAGAATATTCCTTTCTCTCTCTCTCTCTCTCTCTCTCTCTCTCTCTCTTTGTCAGAACGCTCCTATTCCCTGTCTCTCTCTAGGAAAATTCCTCCCTCTCTCTCTCTCTCTCTCTCTCTCTCTCTCTCTCTCTCTCTCTCTGTGTGTGTGTCAGAATGTTCCTACTATCTCCCTGTCTGTCTCTAGAAACTTCCTCTCTCTCTCTCTCTCTCTCTCTCTCTCTCTCTCTCTCTCTCTCTCTTTTCTCTCTCTCTATTCTCTCTCTCTCTCAGGCATATTCCTCTATCCCAAGCTTTCTCTCTAAGAATAATCCTTTCCTCTTATTCTTTATTCTTTTCTCTCTCTCGCTCTCAGCATATTCCTCTTTTCCAATGTAAGAGTATTCCCTTCCTCTCTCTCTCTCTCTCTCTCTCTAAGCATATTCCACTTTCCCAATCTAAAAATATTCCCTCTCTCTCTCTCTCTCTCTCTCTCTCTCTCTCTCTCTCTCTCTCTCTCTCTCTCTCGCTCGAGCGAGCAGGCTAAAATATTCCTTCCGAGGCTCTCTCCAGCTTCCAGCCGCAGCGGGAGGGAGGAGCTTCCAGGAGGGAGGGAGGGAGGCAGACGGGACCACTTTCACTGATAAGTAAGTGATTTTCCTCCCCGTGGATGAGATCACGCGCTCTCTAATTGCCAAAAGTCAGATCCGTTTAGAAATCAGGAAGTATTTTTCCCTCTTTTTTTATACTGAAAGGATTACTTTAAATCTTGCTTGTATTCGATTGTATTTTTGTGCATGTGCTAAGTGGGTAAACGCACGCACTTACTTATGTACGTACATGCAGCGTATATGTATATGTATATGTATGTATATATACACACACATTATATATATATATATATATATATATATATATATATATATATATATATATATATATATATATATATTTCTTCAGTCTGCTAAGTAAAGGACTATAAGTCGAAAGGCCTTGCAGCACTCCATTGTTTCTCTTTCCTTCGTGGATTTTGTCTTTATTTATATATTCATCACGTTCCATATTTTCTTGATTCAGTTATTCCAAAGAATATTAAGGTGTTCATTCGAAATAAATAACAGAAGGTAAAGGGAAATAGAGAGAGAGAGAGAGAGAGAGAGAGAGAGAGAGAGAGAGAGAGAGAGAATTATGTACCTGATAGGTAGTCGACTGAGGTGGGTTGCAGCTAAGATTGGGGTTTCATGGTGTTTGAACCTCATCCCACAATACTGTATAAGCTGAGAAACAGACCAGTAACATTTTATTTTTAGGAAAAACTCTATCTTAGGATTTGTATGTTGTGTATGGGGGCTTTGATGTGCTGTTTGTGAGCCTTTGGTGAAAGTGTATGAAGTGTCTGATCAGGAAGTACCCCGCATTAGAGCCCATCAATAACTCAGCATATAAAGCATGAATATGGCGGTAACTCTTATCTATTTTTTTTCTGGAGCCGTCCCCGATAAATAATAATAATAATAATAATAATAATAATAATAATAGTAATAATAATAATAATATAATAATAATAATAATATAATAATAATAATAGTAATAATAATAATAATCCATAAAAAATGGTGTGAAAATATATATTAGTAATATATATATATATATATATATATATATATATATATATATATATATATACATATATATTATTATATATATATATATATTTTATATATATACAACCGGTTGTATATATATTTCTTATATAATAATAATATTTCTTTAATAATAATAATAATAATAATAATAATAATAATAATAATAATAATATATATTTATATATATATTTACACTAACACCAATGTGGATTTCTTCACCAATAATAATAATAATAATAATAATAATAATAATAATAATAATAATAATAATAATAATAATAATAATAATAATAATATATTTCTTATATATATTTACACTAACACCAATGTGGATTTATTCACCAATAATAATAATAATAATAATAATAATAATAATAATAATGATAAAAATAATAACAACATTAATAACAATAATAATAAAAATAATGAAAACAATAATAATAATAATAATAATAATAATAATAATAATAATAATAATAATAATAATAATAGTAAATCCTTCTATATTTCACTTTGACACTGATCAATTTTCCTTTTTTGCTTACTTGTTTGTTTGTTTGTTTGTTTACTGCAGCGTGTACGAGGACGTGCTCGATGCCCTGCGGGAGTGGAAGGATGAGGGCAAGGACATCGTCATCTACTCCTCCGGGAGTGTCGAGGCCCAGAAGTTGCTCTTCGGCCACTCCTGCGTTGGAGATCTCCTCCATGTGAGTTGGTTTTTCATTTGTGCAATTGTTTATTTGTATGTTTTGATATTTATTTGTTTATCTGTGTGTTTATGAGTGCTTTTATTTGTGTATTTATTTATTTGTATGTTTTTATGTTCGTTTGTTTATTTGTGTGTTTATGGGTGCTTTCATTTGTGTATTTATTTATTTGTATGTTTTTATATTTGTTTGTTTATTTTTGGATGCTTTCATTTTTTATTTGTTTGTATGTTTTTATATTTATTTGTTTACCTGTGTGTTGATGAGTGCTTTCATTTATGTATTTATTTTTTTTTATATTTTTATATTCACTTGTTTATCTGTGTGTTTATGAGTGCTTTTATTTGTTTTCATTTATGTATTTATTTATTTGTATATTTTTATATTCATTTGTTTATTTGTGTGTTTATGAGTGCTTTTATTTTATTTTCATTTATGTATTTATTTGTTTATATATATATTTATTTGTTTATTTGTGTTTATGAGTGCTTTTATTTTATTTTCATTTATGTATTTATTTGTTTATTCATATATTTATTTGTTTATTTGTGTGTTTATGAGTTCTTTTATTTTCCATATTTATATAACTAATTGCATGTTTATTTATTAATATATTTATTTAATTGTTATTTATTTATAAGCTCTTTCATTTACATATTATTATCATTATTATTATTATTATTATTATTATTATTATTATTATTATTATTATTATTATTATTATTATTATTATTGTCTAGGAAGCAGACTCTCTCGTAAACATTTTTCATAAAAAAATTATGCCTACATGAGCAAATTTTAATTTATAATAAAGGAAAATAGAGAAAAATTATTATGAATTATACTTTTTAATAAAAATTATTATTGAAACGACCTACTTCATGTAAATTCTACATATAACAGTTGTAGCTAACATTAATATTATTACTAATAACATACTTCATACATTAAAAATATTAATTCTACATGTTACTCTTGTAGACTACACTGATATTTTTAGGATGAAATGGAATGTAGAGTTTAGGCTAAAGGCCAAGCACTGGGACATTTGAGGTCATTCAGCGCTGGAAAGGAAATTGAGAGTAGGTAGGTTGAAAGGTGTAATGGGAGGAAAACCTCTCAATTGCACTATGAAATAATTGTTTGAAGAGGGTGGATAGCAAGATGGAAAAAGGATAATATGAACGGAGGTACAGTAAAGAAATGAAAGGGGATGCAGCTAGGGGCCGAAGGGACGCCGCAAAAGAACCTTCAGTAATGCCTACAGTGCTCCCCGTGAGGTGCATTGACGGCACTAACCCCACATTTCACATCACAAAAAATCTTGAAAACTTGACCCCAATTGAATTGCAAGAGATTCTCTGCCTGAAGGAATGTCACCTTAACACCCAGTGACACCCCAAAGGGAAGTAGGTGCCTTTTGGCCCAGGGTGGGCGTGGGCGTGCGTTGAAATCGTGTACGTTGTGGGCGTGACGTAAGAAGGTGTCTGGTAAAAGGGGAAGGAGGTCCTGGAAGAATTTCTCCATTTGAAGAAATGTGTCGAAGGAAAGTGGAAGTAGAATTTGTGATGGAGTGTTTTATATATATATATATTATATATATATATATATATATATATATATATATATATATATATATATATATATATATATATGTGTGTGTGTGTGTGTGTGTGTGTGTGTGTGTGTGTGTATGCGTGTACTTGAAAATTACATATTTGGGAGGGATAAATAAGTGGAAATGCAAAAGGCAAGGTAATTAATTTAAGTAAAGTAAACATATTAACACAAATAACACATTCATATACTGTATATATATACATACACATACACACATATACATATATATATTTATTTATTTATTTATTTAAAAGGAAAATTCTAGTGTAAATGCATGAACAAAAGTAATTAATTTTGATTAAGTAAAGTAAGGATATTAACAAAAGTAAAATTTAATATATATATATATATATATATATATATATATATATATATATATATATATATATATATATATATATATATATATATATAATATATATATATATACTAAAATTGCAAACTGCAACATGCAACTCTGCATCACAAATTCCTTCCCCACTTTCTTTCGACATATTTCTTCGAATGGAGAAATTCTTACAAGACCTTCCCCCACCCCAGTCTGTCTCTCCATCTCTCCCCTGTCACGCCATCTTTTGTTCTTTTGTTATCATCTTTCTGCTTTTTGTACCTTTCGCGTTGTCTCTTTTTACTCCTGAATTCACCTGCAGAATATTCAAGTAGATAGAATCATAAGAGAAAGACGAATAATTATTATTATTATTATTATTATTATTATTATTATTATTATTATTATTATTATTATTATTATTATTATTATTATTATTATTATTACAAGCCAAGCTGTTATCTTACTTGGAAAAGCAGAATGCTACAAGGTTAAGGGTCCCTGTAGTGAAATGAGCCCAGTACAGAAGGAAAATTAAAAAGTAAAGAATAAAAAATTACAGATAATATGATTACTATCGAATGCCCTATATATGATTTGTAATCTAGTTATTATTATTATTATTATTATTATTATTATTATTATTATTATTATTATTATTATTATTATTATTATTATTATTATTATTATTATTATTATTCAGGAGATGAACCTATTCATATGAAACAAGCCCACAAAGGCCATTGATTTGAAATTCAAGCTTCCAATTATTATTATTATTATTATTATTATTATTATTATTATTATTATTATTATTATTATTATTATTATTATTATTATTATTATTATTATTCAGGAGATGAACCCTATTCATATGAAACAAGCCCACAGAGGCCATTGATTTGAAATTCAAGCTTCCAATTATTATTATTATTATTATTATTATTATTATTATTATTATTATTATTATTATTATTCAGGAGAAGAACCCTCTTCATATGAAACAAGCCCATAGAAGCCACTGACTTGAAATTCAAGCTTCCAAAGAATGTGGTGTTCATTCGAAAGAAGTAACGGAGGGTAATGGGAAATACAGAAAGGGGAGATCACTTATTAGAAAAAAACAGATGAATCAAAAAACAATAAATAAATAAAAATGTAAGAAAATTATTAAAATACAAGAAGAATTGTTTCAGGGCAGTAATGCATTGCATCTCCGCTTGAACTTCTGAAGTTCCAATTGCGCGACATTCTCTGGGAGGCTGTTCCACAGTCGAACGGTGTGAGGAATAAGGAACCTCTGGAACTGAGAAGTTGGACAGCGAGGCACATTTACTGCTTATTGGTGCTGCTGTTCAGTGAAGCTGGTCGCTCTGGGAAGGAAAAAGGGATCAGGAATGAATTGTGAATTGAAAGATCTCTGTTAAAACGCAACTTATGGAAAATTGACAAACAAGAGACCATCCGTCGATGGTCCATGTCATAACTCGCTAATATTAGGTAGCAGAAACCTCCTACCACTACAAAAGTACTAAAATTTCGGATAAAGGAATGGAATATTCAGAGCCATAGGTATTTTGATTTTTATCTAGTGAGCGAGTTTCAAGCGTTTGGTGCTATTTTGGTGCTAGATGGTCAAACCCTGTTTAGTGCAAGGGGGTAAATGCATTTAGCTCATTTGTATGAAAGAAAACGAGATTAAGGTGGAACTCATACAGTGACCTTATAAAGTTTTAAGTGTATAATTTCCTTAGATTTACATAATACATAATACTCTCCTATTCATATTTTCAGGATTATTCCTATCAGGAATAATCCTGGAATCGACTTGTACTGTTCCCAGTTCGGTCTAGGTCCTTCCCCAGGGGTACCGGAGGATTCTTGGGAGGGTCATATTTCGTTTATGAAGGTGTCTACCTCCGGGAGGCAGCCAGGGACCAACTTACTGGCTGGTCTCTCGTAAGCAGTAGGCTATATTAAGAGTCACACCTTATCGACAGGGGGGCCCTGGGGGAGCGTGGTTCGGCACTAAACCTCGCCCACGGAAGTTTTTCCAGAGGTCGGCCCAGGTGGGCATTAGGCCAATAGGACATAAAGTACACACACACACATAAATATATGACGAAACAAAGAGGGAGATAAAGTACGAAGAGGAAATGACTCAAGACAAACAATCTGTCAATCGTGAATTCCAATTGCCTTCGATCATCCAAAGGAATTGTAGGTAAGCCTTTAAACGCGCCCGAAGGAAATGCATAGATCCGTCTCCCAGGTAAGAAGAAGAAGAAGAAGAAGAAGAAAGGAGAAGAAGAAGAAGAAGGAGAAGAAGACTTATTACAGAGGTGACCGACCTTCCACAGCTCTGACTGAAATGGCTCCCGGTTTGGCTACTGGGCTATGCCTCCGGGCCGTTCTCTAAATCTAGTACTACGTCTAGTTTTTATTGCTAATTTGTTCCTTGCGCAATTGCAGGTGCTGCCGTTCCTGGTACTTACTGATGCCAGTAATATATCTGTAATTGTCACTACCAGGGTTTCTGCGTCTTGCTATAGTATCATTGATTGTATTTTCTAGTACTAGTCTTACCACCCTAGCGACTACTAGCGCTATTTTTAATGTTATCCAAACTCGTGGTTTGATGAGATATCTCGTTACTTTTTAATTTATGTTTATCAGTGTAGCAGCCGCAAAGGGTGAGAGAGAGAGAGAGAGAGAGAGAGAGAGAGAGAGAGAGAGACTGGAAGAGTGGAAGAGGCGCCGGGCTAAAGAGCAGACGAATAAAATTACCTCTGACAAATCCTCTCTCTCTCTCTCTCTCTCTCTCTCTCTCTCTCTCTCTCTCTCTCTCTCTCATAGTTATATTGCTTTATACTCGCAATATAAAAAATAATACAAAAATGCAGGAAATAACGAGTAACCAGTGTTGTGATGCGTGCATAATCCAACCCAACCAGTCTTGCTAATCTTGTGTTTAACGATACCCAGAGTATGTGTGCACCCCAGTCTATGTGTGTATGTATGTATGTATGTGTGTGTTTACGCGCGCGCAGGCGCTGCATTGGCATTGTCGCAGCAGAGGTGAACGACCCTGATGTTGAATGATGTTGAGGATGATGAGGATGATGATGATGATGATGATGTGATGATGATGATGATTGTGATGTTTTCTCGTAACGGTCGCTCTCTCCCTAGCCCCGACTGGCTGGGCGTGGGGACGCCACGGAAGGGGAGAAGAAGAAGAAGAAGAAGAAGAAGAAGAATGTCGTCAACCTGTTGCTGTTGTGGAGCCTCTTGTGATAACACCAGCCGTGGCCAGCCTCTTCCTCCAACAGGTGGACTCGCTTTGACTGGCCTGGCCTGGCGTGGTGTGGGATGGGCCTCTCGAAAGTTGCATATGGAGGAGGTGGCTTTGTGCATGCGTGTATGCACAAACATACATATATATACACACAAACACACACACACACACTGAATTTTTATGTCCGTAAGACTACATATGTGATCTTTTTCTTTTTGATATTCACAAATATTAAGCTACAACCATCGTTTGATATCAGATTTCTCTCTCTCTCTCTCTCTCTCTCTCTCTCTGTATATATGTATATATATATATTTATATATATATATACATGAGAGCACAGAGAGAGAGAGAGAGAGAGAGAGAGAGAGAGAGAGAGAGAGAGAGAAAATTCGACATCAAACGATACCTGTAGCTTAATATCTGTGAGTATAAAATAGTCACGTGCAGAGTGGACACAAAACTCATATATATATATATATATATATATATATATATATATATATATATATATATATATATATATATATATATATATATATATATATTAGACAGAGAGAGAGAGAGAGAGAGCGAGAGAGAGAGAGAGAGAGAGAGAGAGAGAGAGAGAGAGAGAGAGAGAGAGAGAGAGAAATGGGGATTGGGGACACACCCTACTCATCTCACTTACCTATTTAACAGTCACGTTGGCCCCCAAATTTATTAGCCTGGTCCCTCGCCCCAGAAAAAGATGCCCACTTAAAAGGGCGTGTATTTAAATACTTTTTTTTAAATTAAAGGAAATTTGTGAATATTGAATAAATTTATTATTTATGTATGTCGTGTTGATAGTTGTATATTGGGTGTAATGAATGACTGTGGATATACGTTTGCATAATTGTTATTTGTATTATGTATATACATATATTCATATATTAAGTGTATACTTTTACGTATGAGTATATTGTATGCACTGATGTATATATTAGTTTTTCTTAATGTCCATTAGTGTGTATACTTTTGTACATATGTGCAGTTATACATGAGTGGGTGTACCACATTTGATGTTAATTTATATTCATCTTATTTATGGAAACCACCTCTACAAATCCTCTCTCTCTCTCTCTCTCTCTCTCTCTCTCTCTCTCTCTCTCTCTCTCTCTCTCTCTCTCTCTCTCTCTCTCTCTCTTGCAAAGCCCTCAGCTTTCATCTGAAGAGGCCACGTTCGATCCCTTGGGCAGGCAAGGAAAGAAACGGTATAGGCGTGTTTCATTAAAAAAAATATAGTGTGCCCCACCTTCTCTCTCTCTCTCTCTCTCTCTCTCTCTCTCTCTCTCTCTCTCTCTCTCTCTCTCTCTCTCTCTCTCAAGGAACGCATCACTAACAGAGAATACCAGAGTGATTCTAGCGCCTCAATATTCGCTACAATAAAGAAGATTAAGAGAGAGGTCGCTAAATATATATATATATATATATATATATATATATATATATATATATATATATATATATATATATATAACAAGAGAGAGGTGGTTAAAATATATATATATATATATATATATATATATATATATATATATATATATATATATATATATATATATATATATATATATATATATATATGCAGGCAGGAATATCCTTTGGGATTAGAGTGCTTATCTTTCTTCCATCTTGCTAGGCCTATCCACCCCTCTCCTAACAATTGTTTCATTGTGCAACTGATTTGAGGTTTTTCTCCTGTTACACCTTTCAACCTACCTGCTCTCAGTTTCCTTCTCAGTGCTGAATGACCTCTCAGGTTCCAGCGCTTGACCTTTGGCTTATACTCAATATTCCATTCCGTTCATAATTTATTTCAGGATTTTATTTTTTGTTATTCGTGTATTCCTGATTTATCGTTATTGTCCTTCCGCTGTTGTTAAAACTCTCAGCTTTGGAGTGAATGAATTAAGCAACAAAGTAACAGTTATTTTAGGGAATTTTTTTTTATTTGACTTTCACGTTCCAGCATTTATCAGACATTTCTTTTATCATTTTCTTTCACTGATTTTTCTTGTATTTAAGTCTTTTATTTTTTAGAATGACTTTATTTTCTCAGAGATTATATTCCATTTGCATACATATTTAGATGCATAATGAAAATTATTATAGTTGGCGTTTTTGATATCTTCTCATTATTCTTTCACTGGTCGGCGGTTCGTGTCCCCACATATGATGTCATTGTTAACAACTGTCAGTCATCATTATATTCCATTTACATACGTATTTATGTGCATATTGAAAATTATTAATTTGCAGTTTTATACTCATTATTATTATTATTATTATTATTATTATTATTATTAATATTATTATTATTTCATACATATTTATATACATATTAAAAATTATTAATTGGCAGTTTTGTACCCTATTATTATTATTATTATTATTATTATTATTATTATTATTATTTCATACATATTAAAAATGATTAATTGGCAGTTTTGTACTCTATTATTATTATTATTATTATTATTATTATTATTATTATTATTTCATACATATTAAAAATGATTAATTGGCAGTTTTGTACTCTATTATTATTATTATTATTATTATTATTATTATTATTATTATTATTATTTCATACATATTAAAAATGATTAATTGGCAGTTTTGTACTCTATTATTATTATTATTATTATTATTATTATTATTATTATTATTATTTCATACATATTTATATACATATTAAAAATGATTAATTGGCAGTTTTATACCCTATTATTATTATTATTATTATTATTATTATTATTATTATTATTATTATTATTATTATTATTATTATTATTATTATTGCACTGGGACCTGTCCCCCACCGGCTGTCGGCCTAAGAAACAGGAGATCAGCGCCGGCCCTATGAGCCCACAGAGGCCCAGGGGGACTGTAACTTTTCCAACTCATTATTATCCCATTGGTCAGCGGCTCAACCCCAGTAGCAAGACGCCATTATAAGCAACCAGTCTCCCGATCATTCCAGTACTTCAGCCATCACTTCGACACGGGCGTGGGCGCCAAGGTGGAGGCGGAGAGCTACAGAAACATCCTGAAGGCGCTGAAGTGCGACGACCCAGAGGACGTCATCTTCCTCACGGATCTCCCGAAAGGTAATTGGCATTTAGTGCGTCCGCGTGACACCTGTTTAGCCATCACTTCTCTCATTTTACTCTTTGGAATTCGGTTCCTGCTTGTGTGTTTCCAAAGAAGGGTCATCACTCCCGCTTTTTTTTTCCTGCTTCTTGGATTCCATTGTGGGCGAGATGAGGGCATTCGGTCGCCTGTTCCGTCGGCCTCTGCCGTTAAAAGGACGTAAAGTAAAGTCTCTGAGGAAAGATATTTTTTGCTGTTGGGTGGGTGTTACCTCGTCGAGGCCATCTTGCTTATGATATAATTTTGACGGAGGGTTGCTCTCTCTCTCTCTCTCTCTCTCTCTCTCTCTCTCTCTCTCTCTCTCTCTCTCTGACCACTCAACAGTCGACTAACAGCCAAGTACCACAATTCTTAGGTCACAAGGACTCACACCGATAATGTCCCCTCCTCGTCCCAAGAGAAAGAGAGAGAGAGAGAAAGAAAGAGAGAGAGACAGACAGACAGAAATGGAGAGAGAGAGAGAGAGAGAAAGGAGGGGGAAAGTAAGACACAGAGAGAGAGAGAGAGAGAGAGAGAGAGAGAGAGAGAGAGAGAGAATGGAAATGAGAGAGAGAGCGAGAGACAGACAGACAGACAGAAAGGGAGAGAGAGAGAGAGAGAGAGAGAGAGAGAGAGAGAGAGAGAGAGAGAGAGAGAGACAGACAGAAAGGGGGAGAGAGAGAGAGAGAGAGAGAGAGAGAATGGAAATGAGAGAGAGAGAGCGAGAGACAGACAGACAGACAGAAAGGGGGAGAGAGAGAGAGAGAGAGAGAGAGAGAATGGAAATGAGAGAGTTTTATTCGAGAGACAGACAGACAGACAGAAAGGGAGAGAGAGAGAGAGAGAGAGAGAGAGAATGGAAATGAGAGAGAGAGAGAGAGAGACAGACAGACAGAGAGACAGGAATCGGGGGGAGAGAGAGAGAAAGAAAGAGAAAGGAGAGGAGGAAAGGAAGACAGAAGGAAGAGAGAGAATGGAAAAGAGAGAGAGAGAGAATGGAAAAGAGAGAGAATGGAAAAGAGAGAGAGAGAGAGGGACTGACTCTCTCCTTATCAGTCCACTTGGATCTCTCATTATCTCGGACAAGGTCGCCGAGAGAGAGCCCTAGACTTGCCCTGCCCTCGATAAGATAATGAGAGAGAGAGAGAGAGAGAGAGAGAGAGAGAAACTGCTTCTTCCCAGATTGGGGCCTTTGGGGAAATTCTTCGGACATTACCTAACATTATTATTATTATTATTATTATTATTATTATTATTATTATTATTATTATTGTGGTTGTTGTTGTTACTTGGAATTCATTACAGTGTTGTTTTATTCGAGTTATTGTTACTGTAATTTTTGTTGTCTCTACAGAGATACCGTAATATTGAAAACATGGAATATATCAATAATATTATTTGCTATTGTTATTTTCATTATCAAAATAATAATAATAATAATAATAATAATAATAATAATAATAATAATAATAATAATAATAATGGTAGTAATGTCTGAAGAATTTCCCCAAAGGCGCCAATCTAGGAAGAAGCAGTTTTTCTCTCTCTCTCTCTCTCTCAACCACAATAATAATAGTAATATTAATAATAATAATAATGATATATAAAATAATAATAATAATATATAAAATAATAGTAATAATAATAATAGAGTATTATTATTACTATTATTATTATTATTATTATTATGATTATTATGATTATTATTATTTTTATTTTTATTATTATAACATCTTCTTCTTCTTCTTCTTCTTCTTCTTCTTCTTATTATTATTATTATTATTATTATTATTATTATTATTATTATTATTATTATTATTTTTATAATTATTATTAACTGCATGCATCCCCAACAATTATTATTGCACTCATTTTTATTATTATTATTATTATTATTATTATTATTATTATTATTATTATTATTATTATTATTAACTGCATGCATCCCCAACAATTATTATTGCACTCATTGCTATTTTCGTCACCGGCCCGGTTTTTACAGCACAACGTCTGCTTTTGACGTCAGAGCAATATACCGTATCATTAATATTAACACCATTGCTGACGTCGAGTGCTATCAGCAATTTTAGATAAGGAGTCTGGTTTTATTGTGCTGACAGCCATATACTTCTAAGTCACTTTTTTTTCCTTATCTTTTCTCTAAATCTTCAGCTGGAAACCTTTAAGGGCAGAGTCAGTTGATTTTAAACCCAAGAGGCCTCCAAGAGAGAGAGAGAGAGAGAGAGAGAGAGAGAGCAACCATCCGTCAAAATTATATTACAATAATAACACATTTTTATAACTCAGTTCTTTTATATTTTATATAAATATATATATATATATATATATATATATATATATATATATATATATATATATATATATATATATATATATATATATATATATATATATATATATATATATATATATATATATATATACTTACAGTACACAAACACACACACACAAACACACACACTCTCACACACACACACACACACACACACACACACACACACACATATATATATATATATATATATATATATATATATATATATATATATATATATATATGTATATATATTATCAGAGGGTGGAAAGTAAGACGGAAGAAAGAGATTACGAACGGAGGTACAGTAAAAGAAATGAACGGGGTCGCAGCTAGGGACCTAAGGAAGCCACCCTCCAAAGAACCTTCAGTAATGCCTACTGTGCACCGCATGAGGTGCACTGACAGCACTAACCACCCCCCCTTACGGGGGAACTGATAAGTATCAGGCCTGATCCTAGAAAACGACGCACGTCTAGAACATATTCGGTTTCCCACAAAACGCTTTCAATAATTGATTCTATTAACGAGACAGTCGCCATCTCGTGAAGAGCCCTACTTGAAGAGATAACTAACAATTGCTGCTTTTGTTTTCTCAATAAGCATCGTTGCTTTCCCAGTTTGTTGTGTTCAGTGGGTACGAATGATTGTTATTTACTGGACGTTATGTAACTTCTTGAAATGATGATGATAATTACTTAAACTTAATGTTACAATAAAGCTAGTCATAGTTACTTATCATTGCTGTTGCAAGAAAGCTAGTTATAATTATTAATCCTTGCTATTACAAGAAAGCTGGTTATAATTACATATCCGTGCTGTTACAAGAAAGCTAGTTATAATTACATATCCGTGCTATTACAAGAAAGCTAGTTATAATTACTTATCCTTGTTATTACAGGAAAGCTAGTTATAATTACTAATCCTTGCTATTACAAGAAAGCTGGTTATAATTACTTATCCTTGCTGTTACAAGAAAGCTAGTTACAATTACTTATCCTTGCTGTTACAAGAAGGCTAGTTATAATTACTAATCCTTGCTGTTACAAGAAAGCTAGTTATAATCATTAATCCTTGCTATTACAAGAATGCTAGTTATAATTACTTATCATTGCTATTACAAGAAAGCTAGTTATAATTAATTATTGCTATTACAAGGAAGCTAGTTATAATTACTTATCATTGCTACTACAAGAAAGCTAGTTATAATTACTAAATATTGCTCTTATAAGAAAGATGGTGATCGTTTCCTTCCACTCTGCTTTCTATGTTTAATTGTGACCCATTACCATGTCCACCTAATCACAAAGGTTTATGGCCATTTTCAGTAATGGTTACCCATCCAAGCACTGTCCTTTCTCATTTATTCAGCCTTGAGACTGACGTGTGTGTGTGTGTGTGCGTGTGCGTGTCTACAGCCCTCTGGTTCCTCAGCATGTCTTTGAGGGTGAAGTTGCTAGCCCTATGCCCTATTTTATTATTTTTTCCACCAGCAAACACTGGACCCATATATAGTGGGAAGTAGACTGACAGTGATCCACTCTCTCTCTCTCTCTCTCTCTCTCTCTCTCTCTCTCTATATATATATATATATATATATATATATATATATATATATATATATATATATATATATATATATATATATACATATATATATGTATATATAAACATTATATATATATATACATATATTTATATATATATATATATGTATATATAAAATTATTATATATATATATATATATATATATATATATATATATATATATATATATATATATATATATAATCTAAAATATCGCTCTTTGATAAGATATCATAAAGACCAAATGTACATTAGACCAAAGGCTTCTCAATCGCTGTAGCATATTTACAAGCATACAAATCGATTTATAGAAATTTAGCTCTAAAGCCAACCACCGGGGCACTTCCAACCATTCAGAGCTTAGTAATGCCTACAGTGTACCGCATGAGATGCACTGACGTCACTGGCTCCCTACGGGCGATGAAGCTATGAAGCGTTTCCACTAATTGTCTGGAGACGCGACCTCCTCCTCCTCCTCCCCTCCTCGATAGCAGGTACCACCAGGCCCTCGCTTATCTGTTATCAGATTTCTGGACCCACGAAATTCTCATCGCTTCTTCTTCTTATCTGGGGAACATAACTTCTGCTGATGTTTGTCGAATGCATTTCACTGCTGTATAACTATGATTTTATTCAGTCGTTTCGGTTTCAATATAAAGTATACTTCGTCTCAGTAAAATTCATTACATCTTCTAGTTAACATTAACTACAGCTGTGAAGTTGCTTATGCTTTCGTTCTGTAATTTTGAGTTTTTGTATTTGAGGTTCGGGTCTAGTGGTCCACACCAGGTGTCTTATTCGCTTCCACATCTCTGTCTCCACTTAAATTGAATAGGTGTGACTTATTCTTGTATTGAATAGGTTTGACTTATTAAAATATACTGAATAGGTGTGACTCATTCCTGTTGTATTGAATAGGTGTGACTTATTCTTGTTATATTGAACAGGTGTGACTTATTCTTGTCATACTGAATAGGTGTGGCTTATTCTTGTCATACTGAATAGGTGTGGCTTATTCTTGTCATACTGAATAGGTGTGGCTTACTCTTGTCATACTGAATAGGTGTGGCTTATTCTTGTCATACTGAATAGGTGTGGCTTATTCTTGTCATACTGAATAGGTGTGGCTTATTCTTGTCATACTGAATAGGTGTGGCTTATTCTTGTCATACTGAATAGGTGTGGCTTATTACTCTTGTCATACTGAATAGGTGTGGCTTATTCTTGTCATACTGAATAGGTGTGGCTTATTCTTGTCATACTGAACAGGTGTAACTTATTCTTGTCATACTGAATAGGTGTGGCTTATTCTTGTCATACTGAATAGGTGTGGGTTTACTCTTGTCATACTGAATAGGTGTGGCTTACTCTTGTCATACTGAATAGGTGTGGCTTACTCTTGTCATACTGAATAGGTGTGGCTTACTCTTGTCATACTGAATAGGTGTGGCTTACTCTTGTCATACTGAATAGGTGTGACTTATTCTTGTTGTACTGAATAGGTGACTTATTCTTTTAGATTTCAGGTCCATTACTGTAAAATGAATTAGGTTCTAGTGAAAGAAAAAGTTTCAATAATCTCTGTTACCGTCGTTTTTCGTAGTCTCTTGAACAAATTTTAATTTCAGTTGATGTTCCGGTTTCATTCCACGATAGTTTTATATATATATTTTTTTATTTCGTTTCATATTCTGAACGCATAATTAACTATTACCAGGAATACCAAAGTTTTCTACGTTGAAAAGACTTTTAGGTCAGTATATTACAAATTGAATCTATCTCGTTTTTTCCTCATGCGACGAAAAACGATTAAAATTAAGGGGTTTGAACATTGAAGCGGAGTAATTTTGCTTTCTCGTCTGTTGGAAAAGTGCAGAATGAGAGAGAGAGAGAGAGAGAGAGAGAGAGAATGTTCATAGTTCTTCACATATTGAGAGAAAGATGTAATTGGAAAGAGAGAGAGAGAGAAAAAAATGTTCATAGTTCTTCACATATTGAGAGAAAAATAATGGTTACCCGCATATTGGAAAAGAGAGAGAAAAAAAAATGTTCATATTGAGAGAAAAATAATAGTTACTCGCATATTGGGAGAGAGAGAGAGAGAGAGAGAGAGAGAGAGAGAGAGAGAGAGAGAGAGATAATGTTCATAGATTGAGAGAAAAATAATAGTTATTCGCATATTGAAGAAGAGAGAGAGAGAGAATATGTTCATAGTTCTTCGCATATTGAGAGAAAAATAATAGTTACCCTCATATTGAAGGAGAGAGAGAGAGAGAGAGAGAGAGAGAGAGAGAGAGAGAGAGCGAGAGAGAGAAAATGCTCATAGTTCTTCACATATTGAGAGAAAAATAATAGATACTCGCACATTGGAAGAGAGAGAGAGGGAGAGAATGATTCTAGATACCTTTACTCTGGGATAATTGAATCGCCCCAAAGACGCGCACTTAGACTCGTATCTCAATTACTTAATTCATTCATTATTATTCCCCAAAGAATTTAATATTTTCTCCCAACAGGACAAACTGAGATGAGATTCGGCTTCCTTCATTTTGTTTATTTCATCTTTCTCGCTTCCCTGCTGATGTTTGATTTGAAATATTTAATAATCTAGAGATCGCATTCACGCTATTACGAGGGTATGTTCTGTCAAAGGTTCCTGTTGGGTTCTTTGGAGAGAGAGAGAGAGAGAAGAAGGCGACATCAGTGCGCCTTCAAAATATATCTCACCTTATTACGATCAAAATCAGAAGAGCCTCGAAGGTGTCTTAAAAGCACTCGAGGTACTTTTATTCTTCGTTTCCATTCAGAGCAGTACATCTGATGACTTCTTCGCCCCTCAGGCATTTTGGAAAGTTCGCTGTTCACTAAAAATATCACACAGCTAATTTTGATGTCTCTCTCTCTCTCTCTCTCTCTCTCTCTCTCTCTCTCTCTCTCTCTGTGTGTGTGTGTGTGTGTCTGGAGACTCTCTCTCTCTCTCTCTCTCTCTCTCTCTCTCTCTCTCTCTCTATGTGTGTGTGGAGAACTCTCTCTCTCTCTGTGCGTGTGTGTGTGTGTGTGGAGAACTCTCTCTCTCTCTCTCTCTCTGTCTCTCTCTCTCACACACACACACACAGAGCTTCTTATCAGCTTGTTTTGATAAGGAGAGTTTGTAAATCCACCTGTTTGTCAGTGAGAGAAAATAACTGTTATCGCGGCTGTCATATTTCTGTAATCTAACAGCGCTGTTTGAATTCAAGGTACCATAAACATAGTTAACACGGGGATAAAACCATATATTTCGGCTGGTGATTCCTGTTTAAGCCCTGAACACTGGGAGATTGAGGTACATAAAGGCACTGACTGAAATATTGGACTGGATACAGAGTATGGGTTCAGAGCTACTGTACTGTAGCAGGTATTTCTGTAGTAGGCATTTCAGAGGGAATAAGACCTAACCAGACTTACCTTTACCTAACTTAACCTTGGACTCCGTGCCCTGAACTTTCCCGGAGGTTGGGGGGTGGGTTCCCCCCTCCCATCCCCCAAAATAAGCCGTGACCCCCTCACTGTGCATTCTACTCGAAATTACCATGTAGGGGTCCTGTTCGAGTGATATTGGGTCTCATTGATGCCTGAGAGACACTGAAGTGTGAAAAAGGCAAATTTAATCAAACTTTGTACAAAGGTTCATATACACGAACCATTCCCGTACATCCTACAGCTCTGTTTATTAAACCGTCCGTTTGTTTGCAGAGGCGTGGGCAGCTAAGGAAGCCGGACTGAAAGTCATTCTCTCAGTGCGTGAGGGAACGGCACCTCTCTCAACCGAGGACGTGGCCACCTTTCCTCAGGTGACTTCTTTCTCTCAGCTCTTCGATCGTCCTTCCTCCTCCTCCTCTTCCTCCCTGCGAAAGAAGAAGATTTGCACAGAAAAACATCCGGAAGCTTCGCAGAAATAGGGAAGGGACAATCATGTGATGTCATCATGACAACGATTATTTTTGGCACTGTGATTGATTTCTTTTAGCTTTAAACTCATCATTTTTTCGTGTTTGGTGAAGTAAGGCCAGTAATATGATATTACAAATAGAAAAATAGCACAATTGTGTAGTCTATTTTCCATAATGATGCAGCTGATTTAATGTTTTGAGCATAAATGGATTGAATATACTCCCATGTTTTATTGTATAAACATCCGACCTTTGCAAGTTCTGTTTTGGAACAATATTGACATTTTGCTAATATTTTCTGATAAAAGGTCAAATATATTTTTCATTTGGTGTTTTATATGTTTACACTTAAACCAGTTCTTTGCTTTTTCATTTTTTTTTTTATAGTTGACATTCCCATGTGAGAACTTTCACCTCATATTTAGAATCAGTTACATTGCTCTGTTCACTTTACAGATTGCAGAGGGAATAATGCGCATTATATCTTCTCTGCACAGCAATAATTTTATTATTTGATACAGAATGTATTTGCTTTGAGAGCCATTTAGAAAGACAGACAAATATAGTTAGAGGAACAATGACGAGTGTGAGAGAATAGGATAGGATACCATATAATCCCATTTTCTGTGATGGTAGTTACACTTTTCAGGCTAAACTGTAATATTCCTCCGTTAAGTATCAGTTGGGTAAATTTTGGTAAAATTTTTCTTTAAACCATTATCACATTTTGGAATCGAATATATCATTTTCATACGCTTTAATGTGAGCTTTAAACGCTCCTGTTGTACGTTTCATTACCTGCAAAGTTTTATTTAATACCAGCACCACTCCCTGGAGCGCCGTGTTCAGTACCAGCCCCATTGGAACGAATGGTAAAACATAATCAAAAGTCGGTAAATTTGATGGATTTGATCACGAGTTTCGTTTGAATCATGTTAATGAGACGTAGGGTCAGAGCATAGAAACTCCAATATCAAATAATAGTTTAAAGTAAGATTATCCCAAATTTTTACTTTCATATCACAACCACTCTCATGATCTCCGTGTTTAAAACTTGTCAGATATTAATGAATGTTGGAACATAAACAAAAGTCGCTAAATATCTCGGTAACAGTGACTTTTTGATAGATTTTAGTATGATTTTCGTATCAAGCATATTAAGGAGACTTAAGAGCACATCGTAAAAATTCCATCATTGAAGTGTGGTATTGAAGTAAAATAATAATCATATTAATATGTCGGCCATATTAGAATTATCTATTTGATAGCCACTTCTGTTTGATAACCACTTCTATTTAGGCTATGTCAAGTTGGTTTTGACATTGAAAATACAATAGGGCTTGCAGATATTTCTTGAATTGTCCATTTGGCTTTTATTCCAGGTGAGGGTTTTTCATCATTATATATATATATATATATATATATATATATATATATATATATGTGTGTGTGTGTGTGTGTGTGTGTGTATATATATATATATATATATATATATATATATATATATATATATATATATATATATATATATATATATATATATTATATATGTGTGCCTAAATAATTAAGCATGATATTTTCTTTCAAACATACATTGCTAAATGAAATTGACCATTGACTTTTTATTATTTTATTTTCAATACTTTCTATCTTTCTGCAGAGCCCCTTAGCTCAACAGGGATGTAATATAGTTGACCTCCATAGGTTCACGTTGAATTTAAAATCATGCTTCTCATCTAAAAATAATTTCTCACTTTCTGGTAAACTAGTTTCGATAATCATTCTGTACCATATGTATGATAATGTGACCAAAATGAAGATTTTAGAAGAGAAGGTATTCCATGTGTCATTTTTCAATTTCAAGGTTCCTGTAGCCTTGCTGGTAATGCAGGTGGCATTTTTAAACCTCAAGGTTCATATCGCTCTTTAACTTCAATATAAGCCAAGGCACTTATTTATAAACTCAGAATCTTGGAGTGGGTTTATATGTTTTAGGTTTACTTCAAGATTTCCTTACAGGTGGGCAGCCACGAGTTGCTGTTGACGGGATCTTTGGCTAACCAAGTCCTATTGTGTCTGGAGTCCCACAGGACAGTGTTCTTGGACCGCTGTTATTTTTAGTGTATACAAGTGATATGGTTGTTGGTCTGGAAAGCAAAATTGTTCATAAATGAAGCTGGCCTTAGTCTCAGTCGCGACATGGAGCGGATTAGTGAATAGTGTAGTTGGTGGGGTATGAGGCTGAACTCCAGTAAAACGAAGACTATTGATCAGCAGGTCTTGTACAGATTTTCCACCCCATCCTTCCCTTCGGGTGGATGGGACTCTGCTGAATAAGTCCCCTAATGAAAGTGTCAGCAAATGCCGCACGAAAGTTGGGTATTGTAGCCTACGTAAGGCCTCATATATTTTAATAGTGATAAAATCAATGCAACCTGTTTTAGGTAATTTTTCCTTCCTTTTTATCTCTTAGATGAAGTTTGTCGCAGTGGTAGGTTTCTGTTTCCTAATATTAACAGTTATATGTCAATTTTTCGTAAGTTGCATTTTAACAGCGACCTTTCACATTCACAATTCATTCCTGATCCCCTTTTCCTGCCGAGAGCGACCAGATTCGCTGGACAGCAGCATTAATAGGCAGCGAATGTGCCTCGCTGTCCAACTTCTCAGTTCCAGAGGTCCTTTATTCCTCACACCGTCGGACTGTGGAACAGCCTCCCAGAGAATGTCGTGCAACAGGAACTTCAGAAGTTCAAGCGAAGATGCGATGCATTGCTACCCTAATACGATTCTCCATTTATTTTAATAATTTACCTACATTTTATCTGTAAATTTGTTAATTTTCTATTTTTTAATAAGTGAGGTCTCTTCTCTGTATCTCCCATTACCTTCTGTTACTTCTTTCTGTTGAGCCCTAGGAGGGCTGTTAATCAGCTCAGTGGTCTGGTTAAACTAAGGTATACTTGACTTCTGTTGAACCCCATATTCGTAGTGAGATTCGATTTCAAGTCAATGGCCCCTTGTGGGTTCGTCCCATATGAATAGGGTTCATCTGAATAATAATAATAATAATAATAATAATGAAGATCAGATGTACGATATCCCTTTGAAGACCAGAATACTACAGAAAGTTAGTAAACATTGAAAGAAAAGTAATAACACCCCAATGGTCAGATTCATTTCAATAGATATTTTAAACAGTTCATTATCCCGTAGGGTGTTAGCGCCGTCAGTGCACCTCATGTGGTGCACTGTAGGCATTACTTAAGTTCTTTGCAGCGTGCCTTCGGCCCCTAGCTGCAACCCCCTTTCGTTCCTTTTACTGTACCTCCATTCACATTCTCTTTCTTCCATCTTACTTTCCACCCTCTCCTAACAATTGATTCATAGTGCAACTGCTTTGAGGTTTTCCTCCT